>NC_081410.1:198763618-198766118 GCF_030272615.1 Cryptomeria japonica
AGATGTTTGATTTAACGCATAGCTGTTGATGTGATTTTCACACTAGTTATATGCTAGTTGTTTAGTGTACCTATTTCGTGGTATTAATATCGGGCTAACGCTTTCATTAAATTTTATATATGTATCCATGTATGACTCTTGGTTGCAGGAAATTTCAGGTACAACGCCGCATGAGTGCGAGGTTCGTCTTCACCTGGTTTTACAGGTTTGAGTGTACCTCTTTAATCCTTAGAGTTGGATTAGGTGGTCGTAAGACCCTAGTTGACCATAGTCGTGCTCAAGTGAGCATCGTCAGTCGTCGTCGGTGTTCCCTTTTTGTTTGGGTTTGCGAGTCGTCTGTTTGGTTGACCTTCTTGATTTGCGTGCTTGGTGTGTATGGTTAAATTGATTAATTAGTCCTTAGTAATTATTTTGATTATATATGTATTTGTGCATTAGAGATTAATGGACTAAATTAATCGAGATTTCGTTATGCGATTTTCGTTGATATGAATTGCTTATTTTAAATTGGGAGTGAGTTCGATTAAATGACTGATTTTGAATATTAAATGCATTTTGAATATGCTGTTGAAAAGAAAGTTTTGTATTTAATTTCAATAGACTTAATTGTATTCTGTTGGCTTTTGAAATTAGAAAGGTTAATTTGAATCAAATGAGGAAATCGATTTTGAATTGAAAAGCAAGTTAATTTGTTGCTATAGTTAGAAAAGAATTAATTTGGAGAGTTATTTTTAAATAAAAATTTTAATTCCAAAAATGGAATTTTGGTCAACCCTTCCATATAACCTAAAATTTGGGGAAATTTTGAGGAGGGACATTTTTTGGAGAATTTTTGGTTGGAAAGAAATTTTGGAGGATGGACATTTTGGAGAATTTTTTTTTGGTTGGAAAGTAATTTTGGAAAAAATTGGGGGTTTTGGGGAGGAAGAAAGTTCTTCTGGATCTGGTAGGATTGGGCTCTCCTTTAGTTATTCCAGGAATGCGTATGGAGGTAGGATTTACCTTAACTGTTCTTCCGTGTTGTTTTGAAATGGTCTGTTGGGTGAAATTGATTGTTGGCAAAATCCAATCTTTTAAAATATTGTTATCAGATGTAAATTTGGATTTGTGGGTTTAAATCCATGCTTTTAGCTTGTGTTCTTCAAGAAAATTCATGGCTATATCATTGTGTTAAAATGGATTATCTTGCCATGTCTGGTTTTCTCTTTGTTTAATAAAAATGAATTTTATTGGAGTCTTGTTATTCCTCAATCTACTTGGGTGTTGAAACCCATTTGTGCTGGAGAGGTGAATATCCAAACATATTTCTTTTGAGCTTGCCATACTGTGAATCGAAATTTATGAAATCATATTGGGTGTGGCGTTTTTAGCTTATTTCGAACTGTGTTTTAAAAAATAAATAAATAAATAAAAATTTTGACCTGTGCGTATGTTATTAAGACTGTGGGTTTGGGGTTTGGAGGGCAGGGAGCGGAGCTCCACCCGCTCCTCCTCCCCTACCCCGCTCGTCCCCCGCACGTTTTCCCTTTCTCTGCTCGCCGCTCACCAGTGGTCGCGGCTCACTGTGGTGGCCGCAGGGCGCCGTGGACCTGCGGGCACCACAGTGGCGCCGCCGCGTGGTCCCAGCGGCTGGGGTTTCGGCTCGCCCAACCCCCACATTGGGAGGTGGGCCCGGCTTTCGCCGCCCCACTATATAATATGTTGTTTTTAAATTAGTTTTTGGAAAATGTTTTTTTAATGTATTTTTTTTAACAAAAAAAAAATATATAATATTTTAATACTATTTAATGAAGATTTTTAATTAAGTTTTTTTTTATGATGAGCAATGTGGCATGAATGAATATATGCTGATGATTCTTAGATAGATTATTATGCTAGATTTAATTTTAATCATGTATATTTTGGGAAGATCAAATATTGTTATGTTGGATAATCTTTTTGGAGTTAAAACGTACTTTATTCCCATATATATATATATATTGTTTGAAGATTTTAAGGGTATAAGTCATCTGGAAAGGTTAGAAATGAATAATTAACCATTGGGCATTAGAAATTTAACGATATGCTTTTGGAAATGACTATCTTCATTTGGATTCCCTTTTTTATTATTATATTTCCGTGATCCGTATAATGCATCTGGGCTTGAGAAATAATATGAAACTGTAGAGGTCGGTTTTGGACCAGTATGTCAATGACGTTTTAATTGGAGATTAAATATCTTATTTATTTGATAATGGTTGTCTGAATTTTATTAATATGAAATTGGTTTAAGAACTCATTATGGCTTTATATGTCTGTTCGATGCTTTGAACCTTAGAGAGTTAGAAAACCAAGAACAACTTATCCCTTGATGAGGTAGATAACTGTAATCTGTTTTAGATCATGTAGAAAACTTGATCGATTTTAATGTTTAAATCAATTTGAAAAAAAATATTATCCTTTATGATTATTGCCTATGCGAGTTTAATTTATGTATTCGCTTTTGATTATGAAATGGCAA
>NC_081410.1:199071118-199201118 GCF_030272615.1 Cryptomeria japonica
ATATGATGCTATGATGGTATGATCATGATACTATGATTACAAGTTTATGGTGCTTTTGTTGTTTATAAGATATTATGTGACATTCTAATCTTAATTCATGCTTATAGGTTGTGTGTGTGCGCACACACACACACACACATATATATTTCAAAATTTTGTTGTACCAGCAAACTGGTTCTTTGAACCCAAACTTGAACCCGAACCCGAACTAGCAACCTAGACGAAAATTTTAATTCATTGTTGCTAATTTCAAATAAAAATTTGACTTCTTGATATGGTTAATGTTAAAGTTATCTTTTATTAACTAATAATTATTTATGTAATTATTAGTCTATTAAACTCTATGCTTAAGCTAAACTTAGGATTTTTATAATTCTTTAGGGTTTCGAGTATCCTCTTATAAAGATTCTCTCTTTGTATTTTCATAACAATTGTAATGATTGAATTGCACTCTTGTTGCACAATCAATATGACTCCTCTTTTTTGGATCTCTGAATTTTGACCTCCATAGCTTTTTTGCTTCTCTCCTTCTGTGAAAGGTTTGCATGCACGTGATCTTTGGGAGTTGTAGAGTTAATTTTTCCTCAACTCCAATATGGTATCAAAACTCCAGATATGCATGCCCATGTTCTCTTCATGAGAGATTTTGGGTCTTGTTCTTCAGACCTATGTATTTGGGGGTTTGTGCAGTTTTTTTTCCATTTATGGGGGTAGCTAATTTTTTGATACATTTTGGTGCCAAAAGGACCTCACAAATTGATTCAGAAGGCTGATTCCATGAATTTTGATATATAATTTGCCTATTTTCGGTGACAAGGGCATCTGGGACATGATTTTTCATTGGCATGTTTTACAAGGCATAAAAATCCATACGTCTGTACCTGCAAATGCGTCAGAAAATTTTCATCAAAAAATAAAAAAATAAATAAAATTATTTTTTATTTTTTACCCTATTTATGCCCTACAAGAGGGTTTTTTTTCTTTTGGCCGTAACTTGGTCATACGGAGACGTTTTTTCAAAAACCTTATATCGTCGAAAAGCTATTTTCGATCTCTATCTAGATCTAGAGGTTTGAAATTTTTATTTTTCTTTTTTGATGGCATTTTTTTCTGTCAAATCCAGAGGTTCCCTTTTGCACTCCGGGAGACATCACTTGAGCATCCGAACTCTGTTTTTCAAAAACTATATTGTTGGAAATCTTGTTCTGTGTAATTTCTAGCCATATGAGTTTTCTTTCCAGATTCTGCTCCAGGTATATTTTATTCAATTTTTTGTTTTTCAGCACTCTGGTGAATTTCTTGGATGTTTTAGGTCCTGGGATCTCTTTCTTTGAGCATGATGTCTTGTCTTTAGCTTTCTATTTCCAGTCTTTTGTCTCTTCTTATCATTGTAGCATTTTATTTATGCAAACACACTAAAATAAAGTGCCACCATGCATTGTATACTTGGGATCTTGCACATCTTGTGCCTTATTGTACATGCACTACTTATAAAGTGTCATGGGGGGGTTGATGTTTTCTTTTTGTTTGTCATCTACCTTTGTCAAGTGAGTGTTCCTTCCATGACATTAGCCTCATGATGTGTGTCAAGTGAGTGTTCCTTCCACAACACTATGTACTTTCTCTGCACCTTCGATGTTCCTGGTTCTTCGTAATGCAGTTCTTGTTGGTCGTTCTTTTCAGTGTACTTGTCCCTCTCCCTTTTCAGCATTATGAGGAGGTTTGTCCTATTGTTCTAATGCTTCCTTGGTTCGATTGATCAGCTCTTCAGGCTTTGGTGTTTCATGCCATCTGTATCTTCAAGTTCATTTGTTTGCCTTTGTCATCTGATTCAAGTAGTGTCATTTTAGGGCACTCATGCAGAGTACAGTCTTCTTTACGTGGTCATGTTCTATTTCAGTGGAGGTTCTTTAGATCAGCAGTTACTCTTCGATAGTGTTTGCAACTATTTCATGCTTCAGTGGTGTTCTTCATGATCTTCCTTTGTTCCTATTTTTTGGGACATTCTCTTGTTTGGAGGCTTCTTCAGACCTTCACTAGTCTTCATCTCTTTTTGGAGTAGAGTTTTTTTCTCATGTGGTTTTCTCTATTTCTTTGCCTTACAGAGACTCTTTTGTACTTGGGTACATCATCAGGCCTAGTTGTCGGGACTCATTGTTACTTTTATGCTTTTTTAGTCCTTAGTTGTTTTTTAGCTACTCCCAAAGTTCATCTTAAGGGGGGTGTTAGAGTTATCTTTTATTAGCTAATAATTATTTATTTAATTATTAGTCTATTATACTCTATGCATAAGCTAAACTTAGAAATCTTATAATTCTTTAGGGTTTTCACCTTTAGGGTTTCGAGTATGCTCTTATAAGGATTCTCTCTTTGTATTTCCATAACAATTGTAATTATTGAATTGCATTCTTGTTGCACAATCAATATGACTCATCTTTTCTGGATCTCTAAATTCGAGCCTCCATAGCTTTTTTGCTTCTCTCCTTATGTAACAAGTTTGCATGCAGGTGATCTTTGGGAGCTGTAGAGTTTATTTTTCCTTAGCTCCAATAGTTAAATTTGACTTCTTGGTGTGGTTCTATATGAAGAAACTAGCTCACCAATGTAAAGTACCCAATTGTTGAATCCTTCCTCTAATAGCAAATTCTTAAAAAAAAGAAACTCGAATTTATAATCCTTTTGTAATAAAAATAAATTATTTCATTATATTTTACCTAAAACAAATAACAAACAATAATTAAACCCTACGGGAGTAGGGTAATTGAGATTCTAACCAAGGAAAAAGTAGTATTGAGCCAACCAAGTGGAAAAATGCTCTAATCAAGAAGAAAAATATAAAAAAAATATGACCAAGTAGAGAGTATGAAAGGATTATAATCAAGTAGATAAGGCGCTAAAGGATTTCAATGGTATGGAAAATGAGATCCAACTCTATAGATATCATGATAAGGGTTCTAGTTATGCTAAAACATACTTTGTTTGGAAATGGTGATCAAACTCTATCTAGTACCAAAAATAAATATAAATATCATAAAAGAATCATTGCCATCACAATCGTGAAAGACTATCATTGATAATATATTATTGCTTCCAACTGACTATATATAACCAAGTGTTTAAGGTGGACAAGTTTCTCAGTCCCTCGATGATAATGCAATGTAAGAAAGAATATATCATAATAAATCATGTAACCACCATTAAAAGCATGGCATGTGAGCAATAATTGATCTTAGTATTGACGTGTAAAATAGTAAGGTAGATGTATATCTAGTAATATTCTAACATGAATGCAAGTGGAACAAGGTCACTTACCCTAAAGTTACAGTAATGAATATATCAATTGGATAAGAGGATAATGGGATATATGTATGTATGTATGTATGTATGTACATACATACATACATATATATATAGATATATAGATATATATACATATAAATATATACATATGTACACACACACACACACACACACACACATATCAATGCTTAGAAACTCACACTACAAACCATAAGGTGAAGTGATTATGTTAGATAAGTGCTACAAAAATGATCATCTATAGATACATACAAAATTATTCATCATATAAAATTGAACAAGAATGTCATGGAGTTGTCTACATTTGAAATTAATAAATAATTGCCATCTACAATAAGTATCTTTAAAAATGATATAATTATCATTAACTTAACATCACATCTATATATTAATTGTAAATATTTTTTTTTAATTATCTTTGTGAAAATAATTAGTTGTTGTAGTAATCATTCCATAACCATAAAATCAATTAAATTATCATAAAAAATAACCACTGTAACAAATCATCATAATAAAAGTTCTTTGAAAATATCTTCCCATTTATTTTATATCCAATGAGAATACTCATCATGAATGGTGATGTTCTATGCATGATTTTGGGTAAAATGACATTTTATTTTTTACCACTACACTTGAGAAAGATCCTTCTAGAGCAACACACAGTGCAACACAGAGGACACATTATGACCTACATTGATAGATTACAAGCACACATTATTTATAAAGAAAAATTAATGCTTTCACTATAATTTATCAAGAGAAAATAACCAAATAATAATAAAATCCTAATATTATGTCTAGGGCTGCTATAAGATAATGTAATAAATATCATAAGTATTTATAAATTATATAAAAAGGCACTTATTTGTAAATCTGATTAAGATATTATTTTCATACATGTCACTAACTAATTTTCTATTATATCAAAAAATTTACACTTGTTAGACGATGACCTTGAAACAGTAGAATTTTCTCTTGACTACTAGGTTCAAAGTGAAGATGGTAAAAAACAACAAGGTGAATTTAGGTGGTTAGTGTGCAAACAAAACACTAAAACATATTAAAACATGGAACATATCAAACCACATGAAAACATGAAAACAATGCTTATACCTTGCAAACTTTTACCTTCTCCCTCGGATAGAGCTTGGATGAAGTCGAAGTGTGCCCAAATGCCTCCAACGTGATGTTGATTTGCTCCTAGATTGCTTGATGTGGTTGGCTCTTCAATATTGTGCACAAATGAGGATGGAGATGGATAGATGGATGGAAGAGTGAAGTTGTGGATGAGGATCAAAGTGGCTAAATATGCAAGTCGGGATGATTTGGCTAGAATTTGGGTATCTAGATGGATTTCACCAAGCAAATTAGCAGCATGCACTTACAAGATTTGGAGATGAGATATGAGGGAATGGAGTTTTCAATTTATAGGAAGAGAGGAGGAGAAATGGAGGGCTAGGATTGACCCAAGATGGAGGGTCAGGATTCCTTGTGAGCCCTCAAAAGGCCCAAGAGGAGGTGTGGAAACCAAGAGATATGCCTTAAAGGCATTTCTTGTCTCCACACTCCTCAAGGTTCATTGGGAAGACTTCCCAATGTGCCTTGAGAAGAACAAGGGATAAGATATTCCTTGAGGGATGGAAATGAAGAATTAAAAATTCTTCGAAAGGGCTGCTCATGGGGATTGGAGGAATAAGGAAGAATTAAAAATTCCTTGGAAGATGAGATGCTTAGAGGAATGTGAGATCACCTACGAAAAGAGCATTTAAGGAGAGTGGTTGGATGGAAGGGACAAGGAGTTGACTTTGTGGCTAATCATGATGATTAGCCACTAGCAACTCATTAGGAGAGGGATTAGAGGAAAGATTAGGTGGGATTAGGGTAGATAAGATTTGTAGGAGGATTTGACTAGGAGAGAGAATGAGTGGAGGGAATTAAAAACTAGAAGAATAATGCTAAGTGAGTTTAGGGAGTTTCTAGAAGAATTTATTAGGTTAATGATGGATTAGAAAAAAGGTGATTTGTAGGAATCACTTAGTTTAACTAATTAATTGAAATTAATTAGTTAAGAGGAGGAATTTGAGGAGTTTTAATATTGAGGATTTTTAGAAGAATAAAAGGGGATTGATTTATTAAATAAATCAATCAATAGACCATAGTGACAATATTAATTATAATTAATTAATATTGAGGAAGAATTAAAAATTGGCATAATTAATAAATTAATTATGTCAGAAACTTTAAAATAATTAAAATAATTATTTTTAAGTGTCTACATTTTGCCCCTCTTTTACGCAACGACAAATTTGGTGGTGGGTAAAAGATAAAATAAAAAGAAATAGATGCCCCAGCGTAAAGTGTGGGAGGTGTATGGCCCCTCGAGAATTTTGTCAAAAGAAAAATTGATGAAAAATTATCGAAATAAAGAAGAAAGAATTTGAGTGGACGAGATGAGTGAAAGAAAAAGAGGGAGCAGATGTAGAAACCGTATAAGAGCATATAGAAGAAGAGAGACTGCGGGGGGAATGGGCCCTCGAGGGGGATCATATAAGCCACAAAGGGCCCAATGAGGGGTCATTGTTACACACAATCCTTGGAGCCAATCAAAGTCTAGAAGAGAGAAAGAGATATGGATCGCATTCCCACCCGTGATCATCACATCGAGAGGATCCGACAGTACGACAGACCCACCAGCTATGGACCACCGGTATGTAGGACTATCCCCCCTTTTGATTTTTAAGGCTAAGGGTAGAATTAGGCTTAGATTAGGGCCAATATTTGGTGGGGCGCACACGATGATCGTCATTTCAGTGCATGCACCAATGGGTTAGCCTGAGCACTAGCGAACAGCGTGGGTGCTTGCTGGGAAAAGGCAGGTAGAATAGTTTTTTTTGGGATTGGGCGGTGTCTAGCACGAGTGCTCATGCATCTTACTCGAGCGCTCGAGGTCTTACACGGGCGCTCGTATTGAAGCGGGTGGAGAGAGAGGAGGGGAGAGCTAGCTCCATTTTAGCTTGTGTATCATATTTTGACCCTTCAGGGTGATCATTGTACCATTACATACATATTCATCTCTTATGAGCTTATATATATATGATTTTGTGGCGATGGATGATGTGTGTACTTTATTATGATAGATTCTATTTATTTCCTTGTGATGTGATGTATGAATGGTAATTATGGATATGTTGTGCTGACCTATTTGTGATGTAGTGTGGATGCTTATATATGTATGTCTATGATATGTTGCTGACATGTTTATGGGTGCAGGATGAATGATGGTGCTTTTGATGTGAATATATGTTGTATATGTAGATGTAAATGATTTATGAATGAATAATTAGTGTAGGTGCAATCTATATGAAAAATGAATGTAATGTCGTATATTGCAATGTAAGTTACAAATGGTATGCAAATGATGTGATCTAAATGAATGAGTAATGTACGTGAATGAATTGATGTCATCTATTATAAATGGATAAATGATGCATGTAATGAAATCTAAGTGCAACCTTATGTGGTAAATGTTTGTGAAAAATGGCAATTTAAATGAATAGTGTAATGAAATGAATAAGTAATGCAACCTAAATAAAATCTATATGAATAATGCCACCTATATGGCTAAAGTGAATGAATAATGCAAAGAGTGAATATGTCGATAGTAATACAATGATCTTAGATGGAAAATAGAAGAATATGGAATAGGATAGGGGTCGTGGGGGGGGGGCTGGGGGGGTGGGGTTAATTGAGGACTCCATGGGATTATTAGATTAGGATTTTATGGAATGATGGTGAGAGTTGTGCACAAAAATTGTGGAGAGCCAACCTAGTTTGATATTGCCCTGGGTAACCTGCACCACTGATTATAGGAATTAGGATGCCATGAGAAACCCAAGGCATGGATTGACTCACAGTCAAACGGGAATTCCTTACACACAACTATGCAAGTGTTGAGAAACACTAATACAAAGTTGTGGGTACGTGCAAGGAAACCCTCAAACACATCGATACCTCTTGCCCACGAGAGGGTAAGTGTTGATAAACACTAGTACCTGGTCGTCGGTTTATACAAGAGAGATCCAAAACATGCCATGCTATGAAAATATTTCCCATTATGCACCTATTGTAAACATACCTGGATATGGAAAATTCGGACAGTCGCAGGGCCAAAGATGCAAGTCTAAATAAAAAATCCAAGAAAATCAAACAAGTCATTCATTTATGACCAACTGACACCTCTTTCCAAGAGTAGGATTAGGGTGGAGGATTAATTTGCCAGCAAGGGAAGGATTCATCCCTAGGGCAAAGGACAGAGCGGGTGGACTTTTGGATTAGGCAAGTGATCATATGGCTTTGAAGATTAACTTGTGGCCTTAGGATTGTTCTCAAGACTCCGTGAAGCTCACACAAAGGCACAGAAGCTCAGTTTTGATGGGACATCCCTTATTCATGACTTAGGTGAAGACTCATCATCATATGCATGATTTATTCAAAGATAGAAATGGAAAGGATGTCGCGATGGGCAGATTGGATGGGGAGGGTGATTGGAGCACCGATTTGATAGACAATGGATCCAGTTTATTTACCTTGGCGCTTGCATGGAGGTTTTCACCAAGGTACTTGTCTATAGCGCCACAAAGTGATTTTCACTGATGGACAAATTGATTTTCTTTTTTTTTTTCTTTTTTTGGGGTGCCTGTTTGTCAGGTTTTCACCAGAGTGACAATGTTTTTTCAAGATCTTTTTCTCATTTGTTTTGTATTTTTCATGATTTTTTGATTTCTTTGACAATTAATGACTTTCTGAGGACTAGGCATAGAATCTTTTTAGGTGCATAATATTCATTGGATCATACAGAGGATCTCCTTCAGGAGTAGCCAACTGATAGACCCCTAATCCATATTTTGTTGTGACTACATATGGTCCAAGCCAATTAGGCTCGAACTTGCCTTTATTTTATCTTTCTTGAAGGTTTTTCCAATTCTCCATGAGGACAAGGTCACCAATTTCAAATTCCCAGGTTCTGACTTTCTTATGGTAACTCATGCGTAGACGATTCTGATATACCCGGAGATGGTTCAAGGCCTTGAGACACCTTTCATCTAACAATTCTATCTCTTGTAAGCGGTCAATTCTGTATTCTTCATCTAGTAGAATATTTTGCAGTGATACTCTTAGAGAGGGTATCTCGATCTCAAGGGGAAGGACAACTTCAGAGGCAAAGACAAGGGAATAGGGGGTGGCGCCTGTGAGTGTGCAGATGGAGGTGCGGTAGGCCCACAAAGAAGGATGGAGTTGGAGGTGCCAATCACGACCAGCTTCATTGATTGTCTTTTTGAGGATTTTGATTAGGGTTTTATTAGAAGCCTCAGCTTGACCATTACCTTGGTGATAATATGGAGTTGAGAAGCGATGTTGGATGTCAAATTTCTGGTAGAGTTCTTTGACATCCTAGTTTTTAAATTGTCTTCCATTATCTGTAATGATAACTTTTGGAATGTCATATCGATAGATCAAGTAGTTGAGGATGAATTTGGATATCTGCTTACCAGTGGTAAAAGTAAGAGGGATAGCCTCTACCCTCTTGGTGAAATATTTGGTGGGAGTGATAATGAATTTATGTCCGTTGGAGGATGAAGGGTGGATTTTCCCAATGAGATCGAGCCCCCACTGTGAGAAGGGCCAGGGTGTAATGAATGGTTGCAATTCTTGTGATGGCGCATGGATCTTGTCGCCATGTTGTTGGCAAGGGATGCATTTCTTCACATAGTTATATGCATCTACTTCCATTTTGGGCCAATAATATCTTGTTCTCAAAAGCTTTTTAGCCAAGGTGAGCCCACTTGAATGTGCTCCACAGATGCCTTTGTGTACTTCACGTAATGCCCATTCTACCTCTTATTTATCTAAACACCTTAGGAGGGAACCATCAAAATGCCTTCTAAATAGGGTGTCTCCAAGGATGGTGTAACGAGCACATCGACAAATGAAGGTTTGTTGTTGGGTTTTTGTAAGGTGTGGGGCAATGGTGTTGTCTTTTAGGAAATCAAAGGTTTCTTGGTACCAGGGGGACTTGCGACCAACGAGTATACACACCATTTCAGACTCTGGTAGATCGTATGCCGGAATAAATAGTTGCTCGACCAAGAACTCACACTTTTGACTATGTGTTGGCATTTGAAGGAGGGAGCCAATGGTGGCCATTGCATCTGTTGCCCTATTGTTTGTTCGTGGGACTTGATCAAACTTGATCGTTGTGAAGTGTTGCTTAAGATCTTCAACCATGCTGCGATAGGGGAGAAGTTTGTCATCTTTTGTTTGGTATTCGTCATTGACTTGTTTTATGACAAGTTGGGAATCACCATAAACTTGTAATTTCCTTATCTTCCACTGGATAGCCAAGCGTAATCCTGTAATGAGTGCCTCATATTCTGCAATGTTGTTGGTACATGGAAAAGCTATCTTGTATGATATTGGGATGCAACCTCCTTGAGGTGTAATCAGTAGTATTCCTGCCCCCGATCGATTTTGGGTGCAAGAGCCATCAAAGTATAATTGCTATGTGGAGGATGTGGTGACAGACATAATGAATTCATCTGGTAGTTCTGTAAGAATAGGATGGTCACCTGGAAGTGGATCGTCAGCCAACTGGTCTGCGATGACTTGTCCCTTGATTTCTTTTCTGTCTACATATTCAATGTGAAACTTGCTTAACAACATGACCCATTTAGCGGTTCTGCCAGTGAGGGCAACTTTTGACAAGAGATATTTAAGCGGGTCAATCTTAGCAATCATTTTCGTTTTGTTGTTCAGCATATAATGTCAGAGTTTGTGTACTAAATACTAATTCCAGGCATGCTCTTTCAATAAGGGTATAATTGATTTCATACCCCACTAGTGTCCGATTGATGTAATATATGGCATGTTCCTTCCCTTGATCATCTGTTTGTGCCAATAATGTCCCCAATGCGACTGTGGTAGCACATATGTACAGAATAAGAGGTTTTCCAGGAGTAGGAGGCATAAGCATTGGAGGTGACACCAGATATTCTTTAAGTTTTTCAAAGGCCTTTTAACACAAACAGTCCCATTTGAATTTTGTGTCTTTGTGCAACAGGTGTGCAAATGGATGGCATTTATCTGCAAGTTGTGAAATAAAACGTCTAATAGATTGGAGTTTTCCCTGGAGGCTGCGCAGCTGTCTAAGAGTCTTTGGTGGAGGCATTTCCATGATGGATTTCACCTTTGTAAGATCAACCTCGATGCCTCTGCGAGAAGCAATGAAGCCTACTAATGTTCTCGATGTGACACCAAAAACACACTTCTTAGGGTTGAGGCGCAGTTTGTATTTTTCCAATCTTTCAAAGATCTACCTTAAGATAGGGATGTGTTCTTGTCTTGTCTTTGATTTGCCTAGCAAATCGTCCACATAGTCCTGCATAAGTTTATGCAAGATGTCATGAAAAATCATCGTCATAGCACGCTGATATGTGGCTCCAGCGTTTTTGAGGCCAAAAGGCATGACCCAGTAACAGAAAGTCCTCCATGGTGTTGTGAATGCAGTTTTATGTTGATCTCCGTCTGCAATCTCGATTTGATTATATCCAGAAAATCCATCCATAAGTGATAACATCCCATGCCCTGCTGTAAGGTCCACAATCATATCTATGTTGGGGAGTGGGAAATCATCTTTAGGACAAGCCTTATTAAGATCTCATAAATCAGTACAGATGTGGATGCCCCCAGCGGGTTTTCCGACAGGTACAATGTTGGAGACCCATTTAGTGTAGTCTATTGGTTTGATGAATTATGCGTCCAACATTTTTTGGAGTTCTGCCTTGACCACAAGCGTAATATGTGGATGCATTTTGCACAACTTCTGTTTTACAAGTTTTGCATCTAGGCGGACAGCGAGATTATGAGCCACCAAGTCAGGATCTAGACCTGGCCTGGCATATCAGCATAGGACCATGTGAAATTGATTTTTGCCTCTGTAAGGAAGTTGATGAAGTCTTATTTCTCTTGCTCTCTAAGGGACTTGGCAATGAGCACGTTTTTTGGAATGTCTTCGGTGCCCATATTGATATTGTTTGTTTCTTCTATTAACAAATTTGACCTGTCTTGTGGAAGGTAACCAATGGTAGGGAGGTCAAGTCCCTCATCCTCAAGTGCCTTTTCCAGATTTTCACTTTCGGATACACACTTTGTTTTTGCTTTTTGCTCATCCAAAGGCGCCTCAAAGAGGTTTTCACCTAGGGAATCATGTTTTTTTCTTTTTATTATCTTTTTTGTGGCTAAGGGCATTGACTTGACTACCAAAGTATGCTTTCTCATGTAGTTGAATACCATGTATCCTGTTGCAGTCTTCCAAATTTTGCATAGTCCGAAGAGTAATGAGAGTGTTATCATTGGCACAGATGTCTAAAGTGGGTTTGTCTCGTTGGCCCCAGTCTGTGAGTTCAGGATGGACAAGATGTAGCTCATGTGAAATGGGAGGGGTTATTGCGGTGATGGCATTGATGTGAGTGTCAAAGAAGATGTCATTTTCGTATTCATAAGACATTTCATGGAGCTCCTCTTCGTCAGAGTTTTCGATATCCAAAGAAGGACTTGAAGGGGCACCAACGATAATAATCTTAGGCATCAGGGGTACCCCAAGCCTCTGTTGTACTTGTAGGAGATAGGATTTATGGGTGCTTTTCTTCCTTTCTCCTCTGGTCCCAAGTCATGTCCTTTGTAACCCATTTTTCAACTATAGCTGATGCTTTTGGATTCATTTTTTTAGGTATTTTTGCTGGGTCTTCATCTTCTTCCCGGTACAACCATGAAGAGACATTTGTGTCAAGGCTTTCCTCATCAAGTGGGCCCCATTACTGAAAGGTGGTATCTTTGCATTGTATAACTGGTTTTTTATCTTTTTTGAGTTCTTTTGGTTTGCCAAATGACTTAGGAGATAAGGGGAGGTTGCCTATTAATAAGACATCCTCCAATTTGTATTCTCCACAGCCATTATCCAGGATCTTGCTTTGTGTGTTTGCTTGGGATGAGGTGGAGGCAACATTTGATGTGTCAGATGGAGGAGTTGGCGAGGGTCTATTTAGTGGGCAATGATATGGATGCTTCCCCTCTAAGAGCTTGCAATATTGAAAAGGTTGTGGATCACCTTTGATAGTGATCTCTCTTCCATTAAAGGGGAATTTGATGCATTGGTGATAAGTGGAGGGTATGACTTGCAAGGAGTGAATCCATGGCCGACCGAGAAGGATGTTGTATGGGAGATCAAGATCTAGTACTTGGCAAGGGGTTTCAATTGTGATAGGGCCCACTTGAAGAGGTAAGGTGATCATGCCCTTTGAAACTCTTTCTGCATCATCATATGTTTTTATTATGATCCTTCTTGATGTATCTACCAGGTCCTCAGAAAGTCCCAATTGTTTTATTAACTTGTATGTACACAAATTGAGTCTGGATCCACCATCTATTAGGATACGTTTGACCTTGTGCTTCTGGATAAGGGATTCGATATGCAAAGGTTTATTATGGTCTTCATCTGCAGGAGCATCATTGGAAGTGAACACAAAGTGATGTTGGGCGGCAAGGTTTCTAATGAGAGCTTGAAATTGGGTAGCATTGATATTATCGGGTACGCGAGACTCAAGGAGAGCTTGTTCCAAAATTTCTTTATGGACAGGTGAAATCTTGAGAAGTTCTAGGATGGAGATCTGTGCGGGTGTCTTCCCAAGTTGGTCAATGAGGTCATATCGACAGGTGGAAGACATGGGAGGAGGGTTTGGTGGGGGAGGAGCTCCTTGCACGGTGACTTTGCCTCGGCAAGTGGTTACATTGTAGTCATTTTGAGAGTAGGAGGTGGAAGGTGTAGCACCTTGAATGACTATCCTAGCAGGGTTAGGTCTGCTTTGGGGAGGGGGAGGGTTAACTCCTTGGATAGTTATGACATTGACATGATTATTTGCGGGCTCAATGTGACCTACTAAAGAGTCAAAGTCGGTTATGTGATTAGTGTAGTCATAGTTCACCGTGTTAGATGATGAGCCTTTTCCTTTATCATGTTTTGAGAAGGGTTCCTGGTATATTTTGAGTTTGTCATTGTTATTACCAGGTTTTGCATTTGCTACTTCAATGTCACCCCTATCAATGAGATCTTGTATGTAGATTTTAAGCTTCATGCATTTTCGTGTATCATGTCCCTTGATATGATGATACTCACAATATTCATTCTCATTATACCATCTAGGTTTGGGTTGATTGGGATCGAACGGGCGAGTAATCGGGAAAACCATTGCGCCTGCTTGAACAAGCTTTTGAAACACCACTTCAATGAGCTCAACAAGAGGAGTGAAGTCTCTTGGAGTCTTGTTGTTGGATCGGGGTGGTCGTCCCTGGATTGAGACATTTTTATGAGGCTTTTGGGATTGATTTTGATTATTTTGATTGTTGAATTGGTGATTGGTGGGGGTGGGTTTTGGAGGAGCGGCCATGGTCTGGACCCGTTTTGCATCAGTTACACCATTATTGACTATGTTCTTATTTTTGGACTAGAATTTTGGTTTATCATTATGATAAGAGGAAGAATTTTGACTTGATCTTTGGTAGTGCTTTAAGGTTCCTTCCTCTAACATGACACGTTCAAGGGCTAGGCCCTTATCAGTCAATTTTTGGAAAGATTTAATACATTGAGATGTCAGAGGCCTTGATAGTTCGGGCACCAGATTCTTTTGAAATAATTCAATTTGGTGTTGTTATGGCATGTCCCATTGGAATTTCTTGATGAGGTGTCACCATCTTTGCAAGAAGTTAGCGAAAGTCTCTTCGGGCATTTTCTTTGTGTTACATAGGTCCATCATGGAAACATCATTAGCCATGTTGTAGGCATAGTGAGCCACAAACTTCTCTGCCAAGTCTGGGAAAGAGATAATGGAACCTCGTGGTAAGGACAAGGATCATGCCAAGGCATCTCCCGTGAGACTCTTAGGGAAGAGTCTTCGAAGGTATAGGTCACTATAGGAGACTTCTTGACATAGGATGTGAAATTCCTGGACATGGTCATGGGGGTCCCCTTTGCCCTCATACTTGGTGAACTTAGGGATCTCAAACCCTGGGGGGTAAGGAGCAACTGATATAGACGGGTCATAAGGACAAGGACAAAATTCCTCAAAGGAGTAAGGCTTCCTTTTGTTAGTCCCTTCCTTCATGTCCTAAATTTCTTTAATGAGGTCTTGTTGTGGATTTTCGAAATGATGGATTGTGTTTTCCCCTAGAATCGGATGAGTCATGGAAGGTGCACCACCACTAATATATTGATATGATGAGGAAGCGGGGATGTGAGATGTGATGACCGATGTCATAGGGACTTGAGTGATAGTCGGTTGCGACCCACAAACTATTGTGACGGGATTAAGTGTGGCCCGAATGAAGCTAGCGACATTGCTGATGGGAATGAAGGTTTGTGGAATGGGAATAAATGGTTGAGAAAAAGATGGTATAGAGGCATGTTGGATAATAGATGAGATCGGATTTGATAGTGGTATAGATGGTAAGGAGGAAGAAGGTGGAATGGAGACGACGGGGGGAGGTGTCGTGGGTGTTATTGATTGAGTTTGAATGATTGGTGGGGCCACAATTGATTGAGTTTGAATAGGTGCAGCGGTATGAGTGGGAGCAAGGTCTCCTTGTGGTTGCTGACTAAGGGTGGATTTATCGAAATCGGGTGGGAGTTGAGCTCCATTTTCAAGGAGGATTTTTAGAAGTGCAGTAGGATTGTGTTGGATAAATTTCTCCAACATCTCTTGGTTATAAGAGTCTGCTAGGAAAGTTTGCACTTCCGGAGAGAGTTCATCTTGGTCAACCATATTAGGATTTTGTGTTTGATTTTGGATGCTAGGTTGCACACTTTGTGTAGGATCTTCATATAGGACACTAATGTCCGGCATACCATATTGTTGTTCGACCATCTTTTTCTTTTGAGATCGAGTTGTGACCATGCAAGAATAACCTTAGAAAATATTGATGAAGGAAAATTTTGATGAGAAGACTTAGCAAGGCTCTTGGATTTTTGGATTTGAATTTGATGAAAATGGATTTTGTTGATTGATAGGGTCTTTGGATTAGGACCCGGATTTGATTAGGATTGCACCTTAGTCCTTGGATGAGGATCTTAGGTGGGAAATGTTGATGAACCCCCAAGCAAGGTAATGACCAAGTGGGGTAGAATTTAGACCTTGGAATGATGATCAAAAAGCCTTTCTTCCACTAAGGGTTGACTAATGACCCTAAGTAGAACAAAGACATGAGATAAGAGTTTTGATTGACTCAAAGGATAAGGCAAAGGTACTTGGAGAGGATTCTTCTTCAAGCACAAAAGCCAAGTGATTAAGGATGAGGTCTAAATGAAACTTCACAAGGCATGCAACCTTAATGTGAGGTTAAATTGGATTTGATTTGGATTTTGAGAATCGATTTGATAATTGGAGGTGATTGATTTTGTGATTGATTGATGTGCTAAGTCCTTAGGAAAATATTGAGGATGATCGATTGAAGAGGGATGATAGTGATGATTAGAATAATTTTGGTGACTAGGCTATCCTTGGCATGAACATGACTCAATAGATGATTGGTTCGGATGGCAAGTTGTACGAAGGGACACGACCACCCTGATTTTGACGATAGTTGGTGTTAAAAGACAAACCTGAACCTTGATGGAGGGCATGGACTCTTAATTCATCACTAGCATCAAACTCATTGTTATGACCATGGACATAATCGTGGTAATGGTGCAATAAGGTCATATGTGTAAGGAAGAGTTTGCGGTTTGTGTACCAAAATTTTCAACGTCTAATGAGTTGTGCTTGTGTGAGCTTCTTCTTCTTGATAGGTCGGTGGATTGACTTCTTAGGATGCTTATACAACTTAGGTTTATGGAACATGAGATGGACAAAATTTTGACGTAATTAGGACTTTGTGTGGATGGTGACTAGGATGTGACTATGTTTGGAATTGTGACTAGGATCTTGACTTGGATGATTGTTTCTTTTTGGACAAGTGTTCTTTTTTGCAAAGTGTGTTTTTAGTCTACTCTTGGCAAGCAAGTATCAAGCAAAGAAAACACAATAATCAAATGAATTTTATCTCAAAGACACTCATGCTCATGTACAACATTCTTAAGGTTGGCAAGGACAATAGTCATTGGATCCCAATCGGTTTCCCAGCTACGCTTATCCAAAGCGGACACTTAGATTCTTGACCCCATTGGCTCCCCTCTATGGCACTCACTTCTCTAGGGCAGCCAAGCATCAATTCCCATGAAAAATCCTCATGGCGAATTTTGTGTCTCTACTAAGGGCCGTAAAAATATGGGCGGCTTCGGAGGTCCAACCAATGACTAGAAGGTTTTTGGTCACTATGCATTTAATATGTCTTCCCATTAGGAGCTACCCTTTGCAGTTGTGCAAGTGCAATTGAGGCCTATATCCCAACAAAGCACCAAGAACTTAGTAGTCACGCAAGCGTGATTGAGATCTCTAAGATCCTACTAAGCACCCAATGTGAGAGTGAACTCTCATATAGCCCCAACTATTGACCCTTTCGTCATCAATGGCCTATTTATTATAGTGAGTTGGGAACCCCAGGGTTGGGTGTACTCATTTGGGTTGTTCCCCTCTTACCTTCTCAAAGAGCAAGTTGGGAGGGCAGACCCGCTAAGGGTAACACAAACAAACTAGAAAAGTGTCAAAGGTCTGGATTTTTTATTGTCTAGATAGAAAAGAGCATACTCTCCTACTTTCACACTTTCCACAAACACGAAAGACAATGATTCATTTACCCCCTTATTAAGCCTAAGTGCCTAAAAATTGAAAAACACACAGTTTAATTGAATCTCCAAGGCAACCTGCAAAACCACTTGGTTAGTACTTTCAAAATGAAGTCTTTGACAAGCGTAGGTTTGATTGATGAATCCTTTGACAAATGAGATCTGAAAACACTTGTTAGACTGTCAAAACATCTAAAAACTTTTGATCCTCAAAAGCCCTGAAATTTGACTAAGTCTGAAATTTGAAAAAACCTCCAAAAACTAGATTTTGCATTATAACTCCTAGAAGTCTAAAACCCCTCTCAAACATCCTGACAATATATATGGAATATATCTTAAAGTATAAGAAAGAGAAAAGAAAAGAGGAAAATATCACTTATACTCAGAAAGAGGAGAGATAGAATGTAGGATCAATAAGAAACTCATACGAGTTTCTTCATAGAGTAGTGCGACAATTCCTCATCCCAAGACGACAAAACACAGAAACTCGTCTTAGGATATGCAAAATATCGTACAAACTTTCGAGCTGAAGTGTTGCCTACAACCAAAAACTCACAAAAACTTGCAAGGAAGGTTAGATTAGGGACGTGGGTCCCACTAGGTGTGCCAGAATGAAGATGGTAAAAAGCAGCAAGGTGAATTCAGGGGGTTAGTATGGAAACAAAACACTAAAACATATTAAAACATGGAACATAAATCAAACCACATGAAAATATGAAAACAATGCTTATACCTTACAAACTTTTATCTTCTCCCTCAGATGGAGCTTGGATGAAGTCGAAGTGCGCCCAAATGCCTCCAACATGATGTTGATTTGCTCCTAGATTCCTTGATGTGGTTGGCTCTCCAATATTGTGCACAAATGAGGATGGAGATGGATAGATGGATGGAAGAGTGAAGTTGTGGATGAGGATCAAAGTGGCTAAATATGCAAGTGGGGATGATTTGGCTAGAGTTTGGGTATCTATATGGATTTCACTAAGCAAATTAGCAGCATGCACTTACAAGATTTGGAGATGAGATATGAGGGAATGGAGTCCTCAATTTATAAGAAGAGAGGAGGAGAATTGGAGGGCTAGGATTGACCCAAGATGGAGGGTCGGGATTCCTTGTGTGCCCACACAAGGCCTAAGAGGAGGTGTGGAGACCAAGAGATATGCCTTAAAGACATTTCTTATTTCCACACTCCTCAAGGTTCATTGGGAAGACTTCTCAATGTGCCTTGAGAAGAACAAGGGATAAGATATTCCTTGAGGGATGGAAATGAAGAATTAAAAATTCTTCAAAAGAGATGCTCATGGGGATTGGAGGAATAAGGAGGAATTAAAAATTCCTTGGAAGATGAGATGCTTAGAGGAATGTGAGATTTTGAAAATCTCACATTTACCTAGGAAAAAAACATTTAAGGAAAGTAGTTGGATGGAAGGGATAAGGTGTTGACTTTGTGGCTAATCATGATGATTAGCCACTTGCAACTCATTAGGAGAGGGATTAGAGGAAAGATTAGGTGGGATTAGGGTAGATAAGATTTGTAGGAGGATTTGACTAGGAGAGAGAATGAGTGGAGGGAATTAAAAATGAGAAGAATAATGCTAAGTGAGTTTAGGGAGTTTCAAGAAGAACTTATTAAGTTAATGATGGATTAGGAAAAAGGTGATTTATAGGAATCACTTAGGTTAACTAATCAAATTCCCCCTCTTAACTAATTAATTGAAATTAATTAGTTAAGAGGGGGAATTTGAGGAGTTTTAATATTGGGGATTTTTAGAAGAATAAAAGGGGATTGATTTAAATCAATAGACCATAGTGACAATATTAATTATAATTAATTAATATTGAGGACAAATTAAAAATTGGCCTAATTAATAAATTAATTATGTCAAGAACTTTAAAATAGTTAAAATAATTATTTTTAAGTGTCTACACAAAGTCACACCTACAAAATTGATCTTTGCACTTGTGTAAGTGAACTTCATGATTGTAGAAGTAATCTTCGCGTGTGCAAGTGAGTATCATGCTTGCATAAGTGAATCTAACATGTATATCTAAATTCTATGTAGAAAATGAACTATTATAATTCTAATGAATAAAAAATATCAACTTGCTTTGGCACATCCAAGTCTAGAAAATAATGTTCACAAAAAACATCTAGGAACTTGCTAATGTGAGGGTCATGTTTTCCTTAATCAAGCCCCTAGGTGGACCAATTCTACAACAAGGAACAAAGATCAAAGACAACAAGGAAACACGTAATGTCCTACTATGTTGTTGACACAATGCTAATGTAAATTTTTATCTTATTTTGTAATTGAATTCTAGATGTACTCAATAGACTCTCAATAGTTCTTAGATAATATAAATGAACTAGAATTAATCCCTTAACACACCTACATACCATGTACTTTGAAATAAATATTAGTTTTATCAACTTATAATGGCTAGAAAAGTGGGGAAATATATGGTCCAATCTAGAAATTTTGAATTAAAAAATTAGAAATTGAAAACATGCTCAAAGAAGTGATCTAGACTAATACATATTTCAACCATGTCTAAAAATAGTAGTTTTAGTAGGAAAGTCCAAACTCTTGGGATGTGTGGTGATGAGGATAGGCTAGGATAATATTATTTACCAATTTCCATAGAAAAATATATCATCTTACATTCTTGTCAATGTATAAGGGCAACATGGTTGTACTAGGTGCAATTTATATATATTAAAAAATAACATGTTGGTATATGATACTTATTGTTGGTGTAAATAAATATTCAATATGGATATTATTACACTTTACTTAAGTTAACTTAGGATAATGCATCTCTTCGTAGTTTGGATTTGAGACACTTAGGGAAGTGTGCACATAGGGATAGAGCTTGTAGGAGAAATTCCACTTTTTGTGGTCTTATTTTGCTGTTACACTCCACATTCGGTGGGTCATCCACCTCTTGTGGAATATTATATTATTTCTCCTACCTACCCCTAGTATTTCTTACTTACCCTTGTTTCTCATTGAGTCGCATGTCATTATTGTGTGCTCGTACATCCATATGGCCTTGCCTATATAAGCAAGCCTATATTTATTGTATTGGGAAGAATCCAGTTGATCTTTTTCATATTGATGAGAATACAGTTTGTTCTTGTTATTCTTTTGTCTCTATTTTTATACTTTTCATTGTGCCCTTGATCTTGGCAAAATCTCACATGGTATCAGAGCCATTGGGGCTTCATTGATTGGTTTTTAGAGACATCGTGGAAGGCTTCTATTTTTGGATCTGAGGAACTGCGCTTTTTGGAGGCATCTTGGAGCATTTTCGACCTCACCATTGCGACCGGGAGGCCATTTCCATAAAAATCGAGTATAATTCGACCTATTTTGGCGAAAATCGATTTTTGGGTGTGGAGGAAATTTTCTGCCCAATTTGGGCAGTACGGTACAGAATTTTTGGATTTTTTTCAAAAAAAAAAAAATTCTGAAAATTATTTTCCAGTTTGAAAATTTTTTTTGAAAAAAAATAAAAAAATTTGAAAATTATTTTTGGAATCCGTACCTTCTGCCCAGTCAATGTCTGCCCAGTCAGCAGCGCACAGTCAGCGCCCAGTCAGCACCCAGTCAGCGCCTAGTCAGCATTTTCTTTGGAAATTTTTAGACCCCTCTCCGTTGAGCAGTTTGGATTTTTGGGTCAACTTTGGAGGCCCATAACTTGCTCAATTTTGCTCCTTTTTGGGTGCAATTTTTTTTGATTTGGGCTAATTTTTCATGTTCTTCGCAGTGGTGTGGTTATTTTCTAGTTTTGGTGCACAGGTTTTTCATAATTTTTGGATTCTCTCAGCTATACCTGTCCAATCCTCAATTCTGCAACTTCAAAGGCCTCATTTGAGCTCATACGACCTCCTTTTCAGGTGACATTTTTTTTCAAAGTGAATGTTTTTTTGTCTACTTTCATAATCTATGATCAGATTTCAGATATTTTGAGTAGAAGTTGTACTTTCAGATATTGGTCTTATTTGGCCTATTTGGTACTTGTAAATTGCTTGGATCTTAGTTTAGATCTCTTGCATTATTAGTTTGAGTCTCTTTTGGCCTTATTGAGGCAGTTGTAAAATTGAAATCAAAAGTCCACTTTGCCATTTTTTGCAAGTGGCCCATTGTACATGCACTAAGTATAAAGTGCCAAATCATCACTTTTGGGGGGGTTCTTTGATTGAGTGAATTTGGGGGGTTGTCTTGTGTGATTGTGCCTCTCTTTCCTTGTGCTCTTTCATTTTTGTTGAAATGAGTCCTCATACATTTCCACCTTTAACTCCACATAATTATGCATCATGGAAAATTAAAGTATGGAGCAAATTAATGGAAAAAGGTCTCACGCATTACATAGATGGAACAATAGCAGCACCACCTGATCCTAAGGTTGATCCTAATGCTCAGTTAGAATGGCTCACTAAGAATTGCATGGCTCTTGGAACTTTGCGCAAGTATGTATCAGATGACCTCATCTTTCATATTGAAAAGTGTACTACAATCAAAGATGCTTGGGATATGCTTCAGAAATTGTATGGTCGAGTTGATAAAATCAGAGGTTATAAGATTGATAATGAGCTCACCAACTTGGATCCCAAGAGTTTTGATACAATCCAAGATTATGTCACCAAAGCAAATGAGCTAAGAGCAAAGCTTAAGGATTGTGGAATTGACAAAAAGGATGCTCAGTTGATATTCAACTTATTGGACAAGCTTGCACCAGAATATGCAGCATTTGTGTCTAGCTTCCAAACTCATCGTTTGACAATGGGGAGTTCCTATGTTATGCCTTCATTTGATGCTTTCACAGAAATGTTGATATTGGAACAATCTAAGTTGTTGAACATGAGGCTTCTCAAGTCTTCAAAGTCCAAGGCTTTGGTGGCTAATCAAGGGAATCAAGGAAGTCAAGGCAAAGATTCCAACAAGAAGAAGAAGAAGCAATCCAGGTCTAAGCCACAACAGGAAAAAGGACAATCATCCTCTCCATCACAAGGTGATTTTTCATCCTCTTCCAAGAAGGGGACACCACCTAAGAAGGATAAGCCAACTTGTGCATATTGCAAGAAGTATGGTCATGATGAGCATCGATGCCACACCAAGAAAGTTGATGAGTTGACAAATCTTCTCAAGAAAAACAACATCAACTTGCCATCCGCCTACACAAAGAAGGATTCATCTCCTTCCTCTTCCTCACAGTCTAAGGGAAAAGGGCAAGCATTTGTGGCTACAACAAGTTCTTCACAGCAGTGGATACTTGACTCAGGTGCCTCTTATCACATTGGTTCTACAAAGGAGCAGTTTTCTTCATTGGAGACATCTAAGGTACCTCACATTTACATAGGTGATGATACACAAATAGAGGTTGAAGGGAAAGGTTCAGTTGACATGGATGATGGAACATTTGAGAATGTTCTCTATGTTCCTAACTTGTCTACCAACCTTCTCTCTATCTACCAAATCACTCACTATGGGAATGGGAAAAAGGTTGAGTTTACACCAAATTCAGTTGTGGTAAAGAAACTTGATGATGATGCCTTGGTAGCAGTGGGACAAGTCAATAACAACTCAAGGCTTTATTCATCACTTTGTGCCAAGTTCACCTTCTAAGGCCTTGCTTACTCATTCAAATTCTGAAAGTAAGCTATGGCATGAGCGGTTTGGTCACCTCAACTACCACTATCTTCAACAGCTCAACACTAAAGACATGGTCACAAGTCTACCTCGAATCAGTTTTTCAGAGGGTGTATGTTCAAGTTGTTCCATGGGCAAGCATCCCAAGGAGAAGTTTGATAAGGGGAAAGCTGGGAGAGCTTTGGAAGTTCTTCAACTTGTTCACAGCGATGTAGCAGGTCCATTTCCAGCACCTTCATTTAGTAAGACCCGCTATGTCCTCACCTTCATTGATGACTACTCCTGCTTCACTTGGGTCTACTTTCTTATTCATAAGAGTGAAGTATTTGACAAATTTCAGGACTTCAAGACTCATGTGGAGAAGCAATCCGGGAAAGTGGTCAAGATTCTTCGTACAGATAATGGAAGGGAATATGTGAACAAGAGACTTGAGGATTTTTGTACATTTGAGGGGATTGATCTTCAGCATTCTGTAGCATACACTCCACATTAGAACAGAGTTGCAGAACGCAAGAATAGAACTCTCAAAGAAATGGCTAGTTGTATGATACATGCACGTTCTCTTGATCCCGCTTTTTGGGCCGAGGCTATCAGTTGTGCCACACACATCCAGAATCGGGTTCCTCACAAAGCTTTGCGAGGTATTACTCCTTTTGAAGCTTGGGCTGGTAGGAAACCGATTGTGAGACATTTCAGAGTCTTTGGGTGTCCAACATGGGCTCATATACCTCCGCAGAAACGCAAGGCATTGGAACCTCAGAGTCGGCCTTGCATATTTGTTGGATATCCTGAGGGTGTTAAGGCATATAGATTGATGGATCCTGAGACACATGAGGTGTTCATTGAGAGGAGTGTTCACTTTGAGGAAAGCTCTCCTAGCTTAGCCTCTCTACCTCCTCCACCTTCCTCCATTGTGGATAGTGATGCTAGTGATTCAGATGATGAGACTCCTTCAACTCCGACTCGCAGGGTTACACCTCCGCAGGGTCCACTTGCAGTTGAGGAGCCTCGTTTTCCACCTCCATCTAGACCTCGTTGGGCTCGACAGACACTTGAGTCAGCAAGTTCTCTTGTTGGGGATCCTTTAGATACACAGAGAACTCGATCACAACATCAGGATCTTCCACATGCATTCATTGCTATTGTTTCCGATCCACAAACATTTCGGGAAGCATCAGGGGTTCCTGAGTGGGACCAAGCTATGGAGGAAGAGTATAATTCCTTGATGAGGAACAACACATGGGATTTAGTCCATCTCCCTAAGGGGAGAAAGATGGTTCGATGTAAGTGGATCTATCGAACCAAGTATGTTGCGGATGGTAGTGTGGATAAGTATAAGGCTCGGCTTGTTGCGAAAGGTTTCTCTCAGGTTGCAGGTGTTGACTATACTGAGACCTTTGCGCTCGTAGCCAAGATGAACTCCATTCGCTTGACACTTGCTATTGCTGTAGCTCATGGTTGGGTTGTACATCAGATGGATGTGAAGAGTGATTTTCTTCATGGTGATCTTGATGAGGAGATTTATATGGAGCAGCCACAGGGTTTCATCCAGGATACTTCTTTGGTTTGCAAACTAAGGAAATCTCTCTATGGCCTTAAGCAGGCCTCCAGGGCTTGGTATGCCAAGATGGATTCCTTTCTTCTCTCAGCAGGGTTCACCAGGTGTCATTCTGATCCGAATGTCTACATTTTGCAACAAGATGACTCTCACTTGATACTTGTGCTCTATGTTGATGACTTGATCATTACAGGGAGTACTGCATCCATCATTAGCAGGGTCAAATCTGCTTTGCATGACAGATTTGCTATGACTTTCTTGGGTCTTTTGCACTACTTTCTCGGGATAGAGATTTCACAGTCACCTTTCGGGATTACACTATCGCAGCCCAAGTATGCTCTTGATCTACTTGCACACTTTCATATGGCTGATTGTAAGCCTGCCCCGACTCCCTTTCTTTCAGGAGTCAAGCTTGAGGCTCAGTGTTCTTCTCCACCAGTTGATGCCACTTTGTATCGTCAGCTTGTGGGTAGTCTCATCTACTTGACCCATACACGCCCTGATATTTCATTTGTAGTTGGCATGGTTTCCCGCTTCATGCAAGAACCACATGAACTTCATTGGAAAGCCGCCAAACGCATCCTTCATTACATCCAAGGTACTCATCACTATGGGATTCACTATGCAGCAGGCACAGGACTTCGCCTGGTTGGTTACACAGACTCCGATTGGGCTGGCGATCTTGATGATCGTTAGTCTACTTCAGGTTATAGTTTTCACCTTGGTTCAGGCCCCATTTGTTGGCAGAGCAAGAAGCAACATGCTATTGCTCTCTCTTCGACTGAGGCTAAGTATCGAGGCGCTGTTAATGCAACGACTGAGACCATTTGGCTTCAGCAGATTCTCACAGAGTTTGGATTCACCACTCCACGACCGACAGTTCTACATTGTGACAATCAGAGTGCTATTGCAATCTCAAAGAACCCAGTCCAGCACCAGCAGACCAAACACATCGAGATTCATATGCACTATATCCGAGAACTCATTCAGGAGCAGGTCATTGATTTGCAATATTGTCCTGCAGCGGAGCAGGTTGCTGACATATTCACCAAACCTTTCACCGAGAGTAAGTTCCAGCAGTTGGGAGCTCTCTTGGGGGTACGGGATGTGTCATTAGGGGGGGTCAACTAACTTCTCCTTCCTCTCTTATGGGGGGTACTTTTTCCTCTTTGAGGTTTTGTCCTTCTTCTTTGAGATTCTTTTGTACTTTCATCTCTCTTTTGGGGGGGAGTTTTTTCCCACTGGGTTTTCTCCCTTTCTCCATTTGTGAGAGATTGCTTTGCATAGTTTTTCTTGCATTTGCATATTGTAAATGGGTACCTATCATGGCCTAGTAGCCGGGACCCATCTTGCATTGTTAACTTAAGTTTTCATTCCCCTAAGTTGCACTTAAGGGGGGGTGTTGGTGTAAATAAATATTCATTATGGATATTATTACACTTTACTTAAGTTAACTTAGGATAATGCATCTCTTTGTAGTTTGGATTTGAGACACTTAGGGAAGTGTGCACATAGGGATAGAACTTGTAAGAGAAATTCTACCTTTTGTGGTCTTATTTTGCTGTTACACTTCACATTCGATGAGTCATCCACCTTTTGTGGAATATTATATTATTTCTCCTACCTACCCTTAATATTTCTTACCTACCCTTGTTTCTCATTGAGCCACATGTCATAATTGTGTGCTCGTACATCCATATGGCCTTGCCTATATAAGCAAGCCTATATTCATTGTATTGGGAAGAATTTAGTTGATCTTTTTCATATTGATGAGAATACAGTTTGTTCTTGTCGTTCTTTTGTCTCTATTTTTATACTTTTCATTGTGCCCTTGATCTTGGCAAAATCTCACACTTCCCATTACAAGCACAATAATAATTTTTTTAACAAATGATGTATGTTTAACTATAAATAGGGGATAATATAGAGGCAATATTTTTTAAATCAATTTATATTATATAAAACAATTGAAAATCAATTATCAAAGGGCATCTATGATCCCAACTATTTTGAATAAAACTATAATGGTGAAAATTGCAAACCCTAAACCTTTACCATTTATTTTGGGCTACTTTTGACCCATTCTTCTTAATGCAATGAATGTGTAAAATAGCATATTCTTGAGTGAGATTTAGCAAATAACAATCCTAACTTAATTTATCTTCATACAATCTAAGTGACTATGATTCATCCTTTATTTTATCCATTGATTATAATGGCTCAATTGTGAGGGTAAAAAACTAGCTTGGGCTACATTTGTAGGCATAAAAATAGCCCATGAATAAAATTTTAACTTTGTAAACGAGGCCATGCTCTCCCTTTATAATTATTTGTGAATTTATTTATGCATGAATTATATTTAATTGCACTAAGTGGCATTGCATAAAAGGAAAACAACCTCATTCATATTATTCTAAATTCATGAAACATTAAATAATCATCATATTGACATCAATACTAACATATATTTTTATCATTGTTTTATATCATCGAGTCAATAACATGTCTTGACTAAAGTAGAACAATCCTATCCTAACAATATTCTAAATAATTCTTAATGAACACCACTCTTAAATATAGTTTATACACATCAAGACAAACATATTCTCAATATTAAATTAGTGAAGTTCATATCTATCTAGATCACATACAAATCTATACTCAAGGTTAGAATTCATAGACTTGGTGGTTAATTCTACAATTACAAAAGAACACTCATGTGTTGGACATAAATTTTATCAATCTTAAATCAATTATTTTGAAAGTTACTAAATTTTGACATATTAATAAATCAATTATTAATTTCTATTAATTAAATTATTATCAAACCTATAACTATATAATTATCTTATTTTATTTAAAATTAAAATTTTATTTTAATAGCTCAATTAATCCTAACTATTTATTCTATTAGATTGCCAATTCATTCAAATTAATGAATTTACCTTTAATGCTTCGCCTATAAAAAGAAAAAGTAGCATGATAGTAAACGCATGACTGGAATTAACATGAATTACAAGATTCATTGACTATACTATTTCATAGATGAATTTAAATTTTAAACTAATATATAGAGTTTAAATTTTTTTAAATATAGATTAAAACATTAGATCTGAATTGGTTAACTTGAAATCACCATCTTGATCATAATATGCAAAATTTATTATTTAATTATCATGTTTCTACTTTGCTGATTTTTCATTGTCTTTATATAGATAAGACAAATATAAAAGGTGAAAAGTGTATTTATATCTTTTTTTATTTATTATATATTGATTTTGATTTTTTTCAAAATTAATTATTTAATGTTCAAATAATATATTTTTATGTACTACTCGGTATCTAATGTTTACCTTGTTTAATTTTGAGTCCTTGTTTTCTAATGATTGAAAATCAACCTTCTTATTTATTATTCTTTGTACCATAGTTCAAAACCATAATTATAATTCTAAACTTAGTTTAAAAAATCGGTTGTTACAGAAGTAATAATCATATCTGGCACTTCTGCTCACACTCTTGCTGCGATTTCAAATATCTGTTGCAACGGTTCTCCTCTTCCAGCTGTTCCTGTTGTGTTCGATGTCGATGCTTTCCCGCCCCTTTTGCCTCGTGCTAGAGTCGTTGGTGCCCTCGCTGGTTGTGCTCCCCACGTGACACCTCCTCCTAGGTCATGTGATGCTCCTCTTGTTGGGGTTTTGCCTTCTATGGTGGGTGTTGCCTGTGTGGAGGGTTTGTGCCCTCCCCCACATGTGGCTTCTCGTTTTGGGTTGTTCCTGGTGCTCCTGGTGATGCTCCCAAATAGATTGTTGTTGATGTTATTGGCGCTATGGACTGGCCCAAACCTTCTTCTACTCGCAGATGTAGCTTTGCTCGTGTGGCCAAACCTGCTGCCCAGCCCTCTAAGGGGGTTCGTCCTCTTCCCTGTGCCAAAACTTCCCCTATGGTGGTTTGCGGACAGAATGTGGTGGACAACATTGGGTTCTACCAACATTGTGCTCTTATGTGCAGATTCTCTGGGCTCTGGCCTTCACTACTAGATCTCCATTGTTGGGTGAGTGAGGCCTGGAGGCCTTTGATGGCTCACAATATTGAGCTATTTCCTTGTGCTACAAGCTTTTTCATTGCTTCGTTTACTTCTCCGCCTGATCGTGATTTGGTTTTGGACAAGTTGTGGACTTGGGGAGTGCATTCCCTCTCTGTTAAGCCCTAGTCATCCTCTTTTGACCCTCTCACTGAACCACTTAATGTGCGTCCAGTTTGGGTTCGCCTCCCAAATCTCTCTCTTCATTTATGGGAGCTCTCTTGCTATGAGGCTATCGGTAACTCTTTTGGCCGATTCTTGAAGGTCGATGATACTATGTCCTCAATGGACCACACTACCTTTGTCTGCATCCTTGTGGACATTGACATCTCCTTGCCTCTCCCAGGGGATGTTGTTCTCATGGTGGGGGATAGGCCTTGGACACAACTGTTGGATTTTGAGGGCCTCCCCTTTCATTGTCGGAAATGCTTCTCTACTGGTCATCTTGCTTCGGACTCCTCTATTTCGCGCCACAAAGGTGCTGCTACTTGGTGGAAGGATGCTACTGTTGATCACCTGACCATCCAGGCTGTTTTGGATGGCTCCTCTCAGGAGGATGAGGTGCCTCTTACTACTGTTGATGTTGTTGTCGATGTTTTGGCCCCTTTGGTGGACTCCTCTTCTGCCCCTGTGGTTTCAACTCCTCTCACTCCAGCTTTGCTGCCCCATTCCTCTCCTCCTAATGTTGTTGATTCTGCTACTGCTACCCCTCTGCAGCAGCCTTCTGTTGCTCTTCAACAACACTGTATTGGCACTTTTGTTTGTAACCTTACGGGGTCCTCCCCGTTGGACCTATCTCTTCTTGGTCCTAAAAATTGTATCGCCTGGACTGTGGTTTGTCGTAGGTAGAAGGGGAAGTCCTCCCCGCTCCCCCAAACCCCTCCTCTTCTTTGAGTGGGTTTGGGTTGTTTTTCTTTCTCTGATCCTTTCTAAGGGTCTGCACCCTTCTTTTTGTTGATTGTTTTGCTAGTCTCTAGCTATGTTAAGGGTCAGCGCCCTGGTTCTCGCTGCTTTTTTAATAAAAAACAAAGAGATAATCAACATACAAAATGATATTTCACCAATAAACAAAACGTATGGAGATGAGGTGATTTACAAATGTACAAATGTCTTGTTTATAAAGGCAAGATCAGTAGGTAGGAGATCACATGATATGGACATTTGTCTCAATCATATGCGAAGGTAGATAGAAGCCAACTACCCAACTACAAATATTAAAAGAAGCTAACTATTAAATGCAATTGGTTACCTAAGTTGGACAAGTAAACATAAATGTGGAAACTATTTACTCCAACACCCCCCTTAAGTGCAACTTGTGAAGAAGAATTATTATGCAACTAATGTAATACTAATATGAGAATGCAATATATAGGTCGCAACAACTAGGCAATGTTAGGTACTCATGCACAAATAATCTCTTACAAACAAAGAAAATGAGAAAACCCTATGAGAGAAAACTCCTCTCCCAAAGAGAGAAAATTAAAGATTAAGAAGTCTCAAAACAAGAACATGAAGAACATCATTGAAGCATGCAAAAGCTACAGACAACTATCAAGAGATGATTGGTATAGTGTTCTAATTGAAAGACCTCCTCTCAAAAAGATGATGATCGGATCAAAAAGACAACAATCTACCCGAGTTCCCCAAACAACACTGCTCAAACAATGATCAAAGAGCATAAACTGCAAAACATCTATCAATCCAATCAAAAATATAGATGGCACATGAATCTATACAAGTGACCCCAACGATACTAAATCAATGAAGTTGCAAATACAAGTGCATTAGTTTCAAGAACCATGATCAACTGAAGATAGAAGGTTGCTTCCACAAAATAGGAATGCAAGAGAGTCTCATAACTCACTCCAAACGAAACCAAGGAAACATTAGCACGAACAATACGATACCCCCCCTAATGCTAACTAGGGAGAATCATGACATATCCATTGAAACTATGTGTCACCAAGCAATGCATGAAAGAGAAGATGCATTTAAAGTGACCAAATGAGTACCTACAACTTTAAAAAGGGTGTGTATTAAGACTACACACAAATGAGACAAGAATCCCAAAGATTCCATAGTTGTCATGGAGGGACGTTTTGTGATTGGTAAACAACAAAGGCACTACACAAACCCCCCGTGACACTTTATAATATAGTGTGAGTACAATAATATGGCACATCTGTGCAAAATCCCCCAAAATACATGAACAAGATGTGACACTTATCTCAATGTGTCTACAAAAGAAAGTGCTTACAAAAGATGTTCAAATGATCCATAAGGACAAAAGAAAAAAGAAGAAAATACCTACACCAATGGAAAGTGCACAAAACCATATTTTCGACAAAAACTCATTTGCCAAAAACAAACGATGGATGCCCGAGTTATGGCCATTTGAAGAAAAATGTTGAATTGAGCCTAAGAGTGATAAAAAAAAGCTCACTCCTCTTTAGCACCTGGGGGCTAGGGTGTGATCCTCCATGGGACCATCAGCTCAACATTGACAAAAAGAGCATTGATGGTCGATAACCATTGATGGGATGGTAGGGTTAGTGGCAACTCCATGCACCACCCTTCATATGCATAACCATAAATCATCTCATCCACAAGCGCCAAGTCACAAATCAACACCAATCATCAAGCACCAAACACCAAGACGAAGACCAAACACTTGGATTGAGATCCACAAAACGTGTGCAAGAGAATGGTCTCCTTTGACAACCTTGAGCACCTTCATAAACGTTCTCTCTTTTGACCCCAACTCTTCCTCTTGGGGTACGTTTTGGGGAGCTTCATTCCCCTCCTCACCTACTTCTTCTTCCTCTGGGTCACTATCCACATTAGCAACCCCAACTCTCCTCAAAGCTACTTCCAGTGCTGCTATCCTGACCAACATACCATCTTGGTCCTCCTTAACTGATCTCACCTCTTTTGTGAGGACTGCACTTCCCTTCGGAGGCATCTTGCCCTTCTCCTTATATGCAATCACTATTTCCGCTCAAACTCCCAATCAAAACCTAAGCTTTGATACCACTTGATGCAAGACAGGGAGGGAGAATTTGTCTAATTGTTGTTAAAACCCTAGTTACCCTAACTAACCAAGTCACCGTGTGAAAAACTGTTATAACTTCTCCCTCACAAGGAATTAGAAACTCAAATCACCTGCAAATGAGAGGTAATTCGATGCTCTATCCATACATATGGCTGTCCAATCAATTTGAATCCATACAACACCATACAAGTGCAGAAAACAGAGTAATTGCAGAAAAATGAGCTTCCAATTAGTTGCCAATGATTTCAAATCAGATTTCAGAAATTCAAATTTTCAGAATTCACAAATAGCAAAATTTGTTTCCAACCATTGGCTTATACAATTTATACCAAAATTTGCACTTTCCCACGTTCACAACAAACCTTTGGGTTGCATGACTGTTCGACTCCCAAATTTTGAAAAATCAAATTTAGACACTATCATCGGAATAACAATCCCGAACTGACAAATCAATGTTGGACACCAACATCGGAATAACAATCACGAACCGAGGTCTTGATCACCCATCGAAATAACTAATACAGACAGAGTAACCATTTTATGCAATTCTGATAGAGTAAACTTACCCTGATGTCCCTATTTCAGTATAGCTATACCAAACAAGGCATTTGGATGTCTATCGACATAGCCATCAAAAGTCGACTAAACAGTTTTTTCCAATCCTGATAGAGTAAACTATCCCGATGACAACAATGACACTTTATCAGGTTAACTATCCTGATGACAACATTGACAACTTTTTACAACAATGACACTTTATTGGGTTAACTATCTCGATGACAACAATGACAACCCTAGAATAACTTTACAAACTTGCAAATTATGACATACCTACCTAAAAACATGAAATAGCATTACAAATGGTCTCAATAGACCTTATTGAATCAAAATGACATGACCCCCAACTCCTAAGACTCAAACACCTAATTGACATGGTAACTAGACTCTAGGTGCTCCTACACCACTATTGCACAAAAATGGAAGCAAAACATGTGAATGTCAAAGTTCCATGTGTTGCATAGGTAGGGTTGAATAAAAAACCATACATAGTAAAGCATGTGCAAAATGAGATCTAAAATGAGCTTTGTGCATTTTTTGAAGATTTTGCATAAGAGACGTGTTATTTTGTGACTCTTTCAAGAGTTGTTGTGATTAATGCTTGCATGGTTATGCACAAAGTGATACTGTTATATCAACATCTATGTGCAAGGATCTTGGTGTTGTGCTTGGCAATAAGTGGATGTGCAAGGGATGTAGAACAAGCAATATTTATGAACTAATGTGAACCTAGGGTTTCGAAGATAGATGGATAGCTCATAGGTAAACTATGGGTAGGCAAATGATGGATAGAAGATAGTATTTGAGAAATATTCTCCTATACCTACAAATTGGATGTGGAACCTAAATTTGAACCTAAATTTGCACAAAAGGGGGAGGAAAATGGTGTGATGTAGGGGCTCGCCTAAGTCAAACCCCGGGTAGGTATTACCCTCCACTACAACAATGATTGATTAGAAAAGTGAGTTTACCCCTTGGAAGGACAGAGGCTAAATTTGAAATGAAATGTGGAATTGACAAGATTATAATTTTGGTTTGATAATGGTGGTGATGCAATTCTCTTTATGTGAGTCCCCCAAGTGTTGATGCAATAACATAATAAATCATAACAAAATCCATCATGAAAACATACTTGAAAATAACTTGTTGTAGCTTGTTGCTCCTTGTACTTAGATATGCTCTTGAAGAAATTGAGGAATGCTTGTGAATAGAAAGGATAATCAAATGAATTAGAGATGATTCCTTTATATAGGGTTCCCAAGGTATTTTTGCATTTAGGCTGACTTTGAACGATTATATCCAACAATCAAAGATCAAATTCTATAATGCCAAGGCCAACATGTTAATCCCCCAAAATTTTGGCAAAAAACCGTCAATCGCTAGAGTGGTGCTTCACAGACCCAACAAAATAAGCACCACTTTTGTGGGAAGCAAGATATCAGCGTCATGATATTGGATCCAACCCTAATTTTTGGATTGACAATGATAAAATGTGGAATAAGATGTTTTGAAGTTTAAACTAGGATAGGACCCAAATAAGCTTGAAATAACATAGGAGACGGCACACTAAAGCAAGGGCCCAAAAAGGAGTGTGAAATTGCGAGGGGTTATAATTTACAATGCTACAAGAAGACAATCCATTTTGCATTTCATCACAATAAATGGATTTCATGTCATTATAGACTCGATCACTCACTAGTGGTTCAATTGAATCATTATAAGTACTTTGAGGTGAATGAGGTGTAGGCTCTTGTCGTTGTGATTTAAGTATTACAGAATGCAATTCAATATCTGCAAGATTGGACAACATTATGTTAGCAACTTCACCTAGTGAAACATCAAACCTAGATAGTCTAAGCATGTTCTGAATTAAAGAAGCATTGATTTGTATGCTAGAAAATGTGTGTGTGTGTGTACATACATATGTGTGTACGTATGTATGTATGTGCGTACATATGTATGTATGTGTGTACGTACGTACATATGTATGCGTGTACATACATACATGTATATGTGTGTGTGTCTGTGTGTGTGTCAGATTCATAAAATTCTATCATTTTGAATATAGAAAAAAGAAAAAGCATTGTAATTGCTAGAAAAAACAAGCCCACCAAAGGCACTAAAAAAGAGGGTAAGTTGTTGATTATCATATCATAAGTATATTAAATAGTCTTTTTTAAATTAAAATGTCTCATAGGGATGCATGTCATCAATGAGTGTGTCTAGATTGAGGGGCCATATACCTATCATTTGAATCTTCTCGTGATATTTTCCACTATTAATGTTTTTTTGGTGTCTTGATGCACAATTATATTGATTCTACTCTCCTAATTTGATGTTTGAAAACCTTGCTAGCTACGCTACTCATTCAAATTTGAAGTATGATTTGCAAGCCAAAAACACACTCATGTCAAGGGGTTGTAGTCTATGTCATGTGTGCATAGTGTAAACAAATCAAAACCTGAAACCCTTGCCTCTTAGATAGTTGTAATACCGACATGGCTTCAATGACCATAAAAAATTAGCAAGTGCCTATTTGTGGGTGACACACCACCTAGAACTTACTATGCAAAGTAGTGTAAACAATTCATAAGGAGTTCTTTGGTCATCCATGTGTGTCGTTGGGCTATCATGCAAACACCTAATTCATAGCCAAAAATATAATTGTTTGCTACTTTTTATTCCAACTAAGGTTCCTTTTTTGTATTTTTGGAAATTACCTTTGTTTTAATGTTTTTTACATTTTAAACCTTCAAAGGAAGGTACTTTTTGGCATACATTCAAACAAAGAAATGCCTTCAAACAAAGTTTTTACCTCCATTTGAATTCAAAAAAGTGATGTCCCACGAGTGGAACTCACTATTGTAGGTTCACCCTGTCAATACTTTCCATGTATGACTCTTCATTCCCACGAGGCCAGTGGTAAATCTTGAGGGCCCTTGTTGTGGGTTGCTCTGCCTTCTGGTTGCGACTCTCTCCTCTTTGTTGAGCAGTCAAGTTCTTTCCCTGGTATGACTTGTAAAGGGTTTCAGGTCCCTTCAAAACCTGTTTTCCCTTAATAAAAAACAATCAAAAGAAAAATAACTTGCCAATTACTCATCCAACTAATAAAACCACCAAACAAGTTAAACACATAACAATTGGTGGATCTCCTACCACTAGCCCAATTTGCATCAATAAAACGTTGTATAGTCAACTCCTTGTTCGAAGGGCAAAAATTACCTGTTGTGCAATCTTCACCTTACGTTTGTGCACCCATTTTTTGGCATGCATCCTCATAGACATTTTTAGGATCCATTTTCCCATTTTTTAGCCTAAACCTATTTATTGATAAGTTTATAATTATACCTCAAAATTATTTAAACTCCAAAACATATCCTAGAATTCTCAAATAAAAATTTAGAAAGGATACTTGTTTCAAAATATTGATGTCTTAGGAACATATTAATATAAGATGTTGGTGTTTGGGTTTTAACTGAGATATTGACTTTTTAATCATAAATTTAACTTAACCATAAAGTGAATCTTAAATGTTCCTAATGATAGAATTTGGCCTATATTTTGAAAATCCTAATGTCATTTTGAAATGATAAGAAACACATGTCACAACATATTCATCCTGCACACTATCTTTGTACTATTATTTAATCCTAAGGTATCATATGTACTATATTTTAGATCTTTAACATTCATCTACTCTCCTCCATGTCTCAAATATAAAGGTCCTTACTACTAAAGCTCTCTTTATGATCTCCACTCTTTCCCTTCAATCTAGGACCCATGTCTTGCTCCTAATTCGTTTTAGGTCTTTCCATTCCCAAATCTTCCATTGTTATCATATCTCCTCTCCAAAATCGTTGTTGGATGAACAACCCTTCTTGATCCTTGGCCTTAAGCATATTAGTACAAGTATCTCATATATCGTCCTTCATTGGACAAGCACACACTTCCAAGGCAATAGACATCCTCCTAGGGTTATATGTAGTTGCAAACCATAGCACATACAACCAATGAAATAGACATCCTTCTAGGGTTATAAGTAGATGAAAAACCTTGCACACACCACAAAAACCCAACATAAGAACCATACCCTTTACACTATACCCTATTTATATTTAAACTCAAATATTTATATATCTTGGGCTCTTATCAGATATTTTGCATAAGATTTCATGATTACATACAATTATGTTGGCTTAGAAATTATAGATTTCCATCTATTACCTAGGCCCTAACACACAAGCATCAAGAGTGACTTAATAGCAATCCTTTTATAAATATATACATGTCCTTGACATACAATAGATGTGACATGAAGGTAAAGAACACCATCAATCAATGCTTGTTTCCAATTTGGGGACCTTACAAGGGGATTGCCCAAGTTCAACATTGAAGCCATGATTACTTCCTTTTCTTGCAAGGGCACCCTTTTGTCATCACATGTGTTCTACCATTGTTTCTATGTCCAATTTTGGTGCCTCATAGTAGTATCTAAAGCCTCATTTTTATGATTCCTTCATAAAATAGTCTTGTTCTAGTTACATTAGTCTACATTAGCCTTATATTACAAGAGAGATTCTCATTCTATCTCGTTTCCTTTTTATTCAAGATTTTACATTTCCTCTTTGTCATTTGATCCATTTAAAAGTATAAATTTGATAGTTGATAGATCTCTATTAGGTTTATTGTTGTATAGTAGCCTTTAATCAAATAATAAGTAGATTTGTGTAAAAATAGCAAGTATAATCCTAGGTTATAATATGTCTTTTACAACACTTAATAACCAAGAGTTTCTAAATGTGATATTTCACTTACCTAGTTCAGGTCCTTGGGAGAAAACAGAATGTTGTAAAGTGCTACAAAGGTATCTAAAGAACCTTTTTGTTGTAGTTCAATGCTATTTTCTCATATTAGACATAAAACTACTTGAAACTCTTAATGTTTGGGAAATATCTAGTATTGTATTAGTCGTTGCATACAAAAGGGACCTAACAAAACTAGCATATGGAAAATTATTCATGTCTTTTCTCCCATCCTTTGTCTTAGGACACTATTCCATAAACTTTTTCCTACAAGAATCCGCTAATTTGCATACCCAAGTTAAAATTAGTATCCCCTAAATACTTCATTTCAAACTATAATGGAAACTAATATTTAAGCACCATAAAAGGATCATTATTGTTCCAATTAACATGTCATAAATGGAAGAAATGACGATTGAAGAGATTGATCAGGTTGCCTTTGATCTTTCTTCTACTGCAGTTATATCCCGGTTTAGGGGTTTTTGGCCCAGTCTCCCTGGACTCCATGAATGGATCTCTAAGCATTGGGAACTCCTCATTTCGGATTTGGTTCAGATTTTTCCTTTGGCAAAGGGTTTTTTAATTGCCAAGCTGGATAAAGTGATGGATAGAAAAATTATTCTGTGTGGTCACTTTTTTGGGGAGAATCGTTTCCCTTTGATGATTAAACCCTGGCATGAGGATTTTAATCCCTAATCTAAATCCTTTTGTAAAATGTTGATTTGGGTTAGACTCCCCAACCTCCCACTTCATCTTTGGGTGGACCAACTCCTTGAGGAAGTGGGTGAGGCTTTGGGAGATTTTCTAATGGTGGATGTGGAGTCCTTTGATATCCTTCATTCCACCTATGCTCGTATTTTGGTAGATATCGATGCTTCTAAGGGGCTACTAGCAGAGATCAAACTTTCAACACCCAAGGATTTTTGGATTCAACCTTTGGATTATGAAGGGATTCCCTTTAGATATAGAAGATGCTTCAAGACTGGGCATGTCACGGCTAAATGTGATTTAGGGAAAGTTAAAGTGAAGAAGCCCTCTTCATGGTGGAAAGGTGCCTCTTCTCAACATTATACGATATTCAAGAGCTCTTCTCAGACGGTTGGGCAGGATCTTCCCATCAATGGCTCTAAAGAGCCTATGGTGGACTCTGTTGGATATGTCCCCTTGGTCCCTAGGACGAGATCTAATACTCCTTCAGTGGATGTTGTTGATGGTGTTGTCCCTTTTGCTGACGTTTCAAATGGTGTTCCTACTATGATTCCTTGTGAGCCATCTGGTGGCCTTGATATTTTACAGATTGTTGGTTCTGCCCCTGCAGCTGGGGGTGATAGGATTCTGGATGGTACATCTATTGGTGCTGCCCCTATACTTGTTTATGTTTCTGAATTTGTTTCGGCTTCTGATGCATTTGTTGGAGCTGTCCCTTTTTCTGTTTCTTCTTCAAGGGATGTGCCTGGCCCTAGATCTATCGGTCCTGTTGGTTCTTCGATGTTTGTTGGCCCCTCCTTGGACATTGGGTTTCCTACATTGGATTCGCTAGAGTGGCAAGCTGAGGCTGCTCAGGTTGAAGAAGGCTGGATTTCAGTTAAAAGCAAACATTTTAAAAGGTCTTCGCCCTCTTTTGACATGACCCTTAGATCCCAAAAGAAGGGATCCAAAGGGAAATCCTAGTTTGTTTCTCCTTTTGGATATTGGACTGCCTATATATTTCCCATGTATATGCTTTTATTTGTCAGGCAACTTTTCTTTTTAGAGGGATCAGTCTTTTTCGATCCTCTTTCTTGGCTATGTTTCATCTCGTCTTAGCTCTGTTTCGTTTAGTGGTTTTTCCTAAATATCTTTAGATGTGGGTTTCAGGTTCCCCTATTTAACTTGCTTTGTATAGGGTTTCAGGTCCCTTCAAAACCTGTTTTCCCTTATTCAAAAACATGTCATAAACATACTAAACAATAATAGTAAACGTCTATCTACTTAAAGTAAAAACACTAATAAAAAATATTCCTTAAAACATACCCCAAATTCAACACAATAATTAAATTTTTGGTACCACATCCCAAATGACTACTTCAAGACATAAAGAGACTTATTCAACCTATAAATAATATGTTCCTCTTTATTACCATATATCATTCAAGTTGTGTCATAGATTTCCTCCTCCAAATTATATTGCAATTTTTTTGTCTTAGCATCCATTATCTCAATCTCAAGATCGTATGCAACAACTACATCCCATAAAAATCTAATGGAAGTTGAATTTGCAATTAAGGAGAAAATATCACTAAAATATATTCTCTCAACCTAATAATAAATTTTACCACCAATCTTGCCTTGTATTTTTTCTATTGCCTTTAGCACCAAACTTCTTCTTGAAGACCCATTCACAACCAATAAGATTCCTTTCTTAAGGCAATGCAACTAACTCACAAGTCATTTTTAAGCATCCATCTCCTCATCCATGACATTCTTCTAAGACTTGTTTTTCTTTTATCCAACTACCTTCTTCAAAGTTTTAGGCTCATCATCATTAGTAGCTAAAAATATATATATAACAAAAATCTAATGGGTTATACATTTAAGGTACTCTCCTTTTTCAAGTGGGCCTTTTGACTAATGGGTATGAAGTTCTTCTTTGATATGTCATATGTGTTACCTTCACCTACAAATGCCTCTCAAACATCTAGTGTTGGCATAATTGTAGTTTTATCACTCTTAGGAAATTTCATTTTTCACTTCTTCTCTAGGTTTCCCAATAAGAGAGAATATAACCTCTCTAAAGGTAACATTTTGACTACAAATTTTCATCCCTTTCTTGGGATTCCAAAGCTTGTATCATTCCAAACTTTCATTTAGTTAATGAAGATACACCTCTACTTTGAGATGTAGCTTAGATCTTAGATCCCCTCTCTTTAAACACACATTTACCTTTCTATCTTGTTTACATGTTCATTGAGCAAGAGGTTTTGTTAAAACGACACAATGCAGTACATTACAAGGCAAAGAAAAGACCACCAACTTCCTTAATAGCAATCAAGTCCCTTTGTTGATGCATAAAGATAAAAAAACATGGCAAACAAATATGTAAATGGTCATACAATTGAAGTTGAGATAAAAATTTATGCAATCGTGAATAAGTGCTCTAAATGTGAATGCTCAACACTAATCCATTCTCCTAATTTCAGGAAATGTCCTTGAATAAATACATGTCAGGAAAACACAACTCAAGTATTTTGACATGCGAGCTAACCAAATAAGTACCATAATCTAAAAAAAGTTGCTTGATATTGACAAACATGAAATTTAAAATAGACAAACTAGGTTGTCCCACACAACAAAGTCTAAAATGGAAAAATGCTAGTGATAAGGAATGGTGATTGTGCAATTGATGTATAATGATTAGGAATTGCATGTGGTTGATGGGTTGGAGGGTGCTTATCGATTAAAATGTCAAAGGAATCAAATGCGAAATCTATATTTATGACATAAATGTAAAACAAAGAAAAAAAGATATACATATACACTTCAATCTGAATTGGTTTGCTGATAGAGAACTTGTACTCTTGAAAGAAAGAGAGGTCACAAGTTCAAATCATATAAACAGTAGGGTATATACACCTCTATTTGAAGCACAGACACCCCATGTTCCCATAATAAGCTTGAAGCCGAAGATAAGCAACAGCTGCATATTGAAAAAAATGACACATAACTGAACAAATTTAGGATGATTGCTAAATATTGAAAAAAATGACACATAACTGAACAAATTTAAGATGATTGCTAAAAATACAAATTTAGGATGATCACTAAATATTGAAAAAAATGACACATAGCTGAACAAATTTAAGATGATTGCTAAAAATATGCAGCAAAATTGAATGTTCACGAATCAGCAGTTCTACAAATTATGCAATTTCTGCCTAAACTAATAAGCTTAGAGCCAAAGATAAGCAACAGCTGTCTATTGAAAAAATGAAACATAACTGAACAAATTTAGCAAAATTGAATGTTCGCGAATGAGCAGTTCCACAAATTACTGCAACAATACGACAATAAAACAGAATCAATTAATGTAATCTCTTACCGGCAATTGAGGCCTCCCTTGGCATAGAATCTCTCTTCCGTCCAATCCTATCAAAGCCTCAGTTTGGCGCTAGGGTTTTCTGGTGTTGCCCCCTGATAAATGGAAAGCTTCAAATGGCAGGGTTGTGCAGAAATGGCAATGGCGGCGCCGCTGGAGCGCGTGTGGGAAATTGCGAGCGATTTCTGCGGAATGAAGAAATGGTACCCTGCCCTCCTCGTCTGCGAAAGAGTGGAAGGGACGCCCGAACAGGGTCCCGGCTGCGTGCGCTACATTTGCAGCGCATCATCATCGTCCTCCTCAGGTGATGGAATTTTGAGGGCCAAGGAAAAGCTCATTTCCATGGACTGTATTAACCATTCCTACACTTACTCTGTCATCGATATCAACATCGAGGGTTTCCAAGGTTATCAATCCACATTTCAGGTAACGGAGAGTGAAGAGGGATCGTGTGCCGTAAAATGGAATTTCGAGGTGGAACCGATTCCTGGCCGTTCTGAATCGGAGTTTGTGAGCAAGTGGAGCTCTGTGTTGACCACCATTCTCAATACGCTTCAAGACCTTGCTTCTTCGCCCTAACTGACTCTGCACTCGTTTCCACTGTAGGGGATTGAGGCCACTGTTATTGTGGGGTCTCTTACTGCTTCTATGCATTTGTGTGTCTATAGGTCAATTTTATATATTTTCTTGTAATTTGAGGAGGAATAAGGATTATATATTGTTACAAGGATTCAGCTTTGTAGTTTTTGAGTCAAATTCATCGATTGAGTAGTGGTTCACAAGAACTCATATGTCATGAAAATGATTGATATTGTTTGTATATTGAATATATATATTACAATAGAAAAATAGAATGTTTTAAATGGTTAGGAGGTTGGCAATGCCATTTAGTTTAAGGATTGTTTGTATATTGGATATCTATGTTACAATAGAAGAATGAAATGTTTTAATGTCGATGCAGTATTTAGGATTCACTCAGATAAATGTGTGTCTTAGGTGTTACATAGACATTTTGTTAAAAGATAAGTATATATTTTGGTTATAAGTATTATGAAATGTTATGATATATAATTGTATATCAAATATTTTATTATGGCGACAAGTATTATGAAATATATATAATATTATGATGATAAGTATTATGAAACACTATAATATATATAATTGTATATCAAATCTTTTTTTCAACATGAAATTGATTTGACAAAATATCTATTGAATTATGTAATGAGAAAAAGGAATTTGGATAATCTTTGCAATGTGGAATTCGTATATTGTTAGTTAACAAATTTGCCCTTCTAAAATAACTTCACAAATGACTCCTAAATGCCCAAAAGTTGGAAAACAAACTGGAACTAACAGTTGAGTCACTTGCAATGGAGATGTGCAAGTGCTCTCTGAATTTTGATGAGAAGGTACAACTCCCTTCGTTTGATTTGCAAGGAATTAAATACGAGTTATGTCTTTCACCAGAAGACACAAAGGCACTTTAACATCCACCCATCACCATGGTGTGAACGCAGATTTTGGATTTAAAACTAAAAGAAAAGATTAAACAGACAGTGCAAAGCCCATCTATTTGATCTTCTAACTACAAGATAACGAAGGGAAGATTTTAAATATAATTTTCAAGTAGATACACGAATGAAATTCAAAGCTTTCATCATCACCATTTTCACAAACAGATTGCACACAACTGAATAAAAAGAGGACTGAAACAACACAAAGATTGGCTCAATCAGAAGGAAAAATATCTTAAATTCAAAGATTTACATATATTCCCTCCTTTTCTTTCAACACAAACTAGACAGATCAAAGTCTATATTACCCCTGTACACCCAAAATAATGTCTGAAAATATTAATACTATCTTCCTTTGCCTTGTTACAATTCAGAAAACAGAAAATTATCCCCTTTTCTTGTAGCACACAGGCTGCCAGGAAAAGAACCCTCTTTTACTCTTTCTTTTGTATATTTATCCTTCTTTTTTCTCTCGGTGAGACACTTTTGGTTCCAAAAACTGAATCGTGGCATATCATATGTTGATAGCTGGATATAATAACTATCTTCACTCTTTCATCTCTTTCATATTCGATGTGTATTATTTAAACACTTTCTTGGATTCAATGTAATCTTTATCATAATGTTTTAATCTGAAAACATTATAAATTAAAATATATAAGTTTTATGAATTAATTATGGGCCCCACCATTGCAAATATAAGTTGTGCCTTGTTAATATTTGAAGACAAGAAACTCAGTTGCTGCTGGTCACCTTGGACATACTCACACCCAGTCAACCATATCTTTTGAAGAAGACATAATTTGGCTAATCACTCTGGTGGAACCGTGTGCAACTTGCCTGTGCACAACATATCCAAAAATGGGAAAAATCCAACGATGGAACAAAATTATATTCTCCCCGAGATATGACAGTTGTTGTGTCACAAAAATCATCAGAAAATGTTCTTTGTTCTAGACTTGTATTATGTTAAGTGTGTCTTGCAGACCATATTGAATTTCCATAATTCCTTTGGTGAGAACTTATAAAAATAGGTTTCATAAAACATATCCAAAATCCAGCATGATCCAATGATTGAAGTGAGAGATATGCTCCCTGCACAGAGACTAATTTTGCTATCTCAGAAAATTTGTAATTGTGGGTTGCATTGAAAATTATAAACATTCTTCATGCTAACTCTTGCACAATCCTCTAGGAAAAATAATCAACTATTGCCTGCATAAATGGTGAATCAATATTCCTCTTCCAAACTTTTGTTGGTTGACCAAATTTGTCCACTGATTGCATCTCTTAAACATAAAAAATGATTTGATATTGTTTGCAGTGCAAGAGCTATGTGTGTCTTGGCAACTCCATGATTTCATTGATCTGTACAAGGAAACTGAAAAAAAACTATTGGTATGATCAACAACATAACAATACGGGCCCAATCTGAATTCATTATAATATCACCATATCCCATAATTGAAAAATGTGATAGCTATGAAGAAGAAGGCATGATAAAATGTTAAACATATGTGTGAGCTATAGTTGTTCTCTTTCTTGATATTAAGTGGGGTGGCTTTATTTGCAACTGAGTGTCTTGCTATTCATCCAAATGAAAGTCTCTTTCCTGTTCAAACTCGAGTTTCTTGATAATCTTTACAACTAACGGTGCTGGTGGTATATGGTAAACCTTGCACTCTGAACTCTTACACTTAGGGAATTGCTCGAACTTTTGGAACCTGTTGAACTGCTTTGAACCACTTTGAACCATTTTGAACCAAGTTCAAATGTTTCTTCACAGTTTTCCTTTAAGAAAAATGTCACCTCCATAAAAAGATTATAAGAAAAATAATACAGATTTCACCTTAAAAGTACTATTAATGGAAACAAAGGCTAGATTTTAAAATTTAATCAGGGCACTATAATGGGGCCAACAGCTAGCTCTGACTGGGTAATGTTGTTACATGGAAAAAGCAAAGAACTCCCAGAACTTCTAGTAAAAAGGAATATTGCCTAACACCATTGGGCATCTACTATTCAGATATCCCTAGCAAAGTCGCCAAAAATACGTTAGTTAACATATTATGCTTCTTTGATTTTTATTCAATTAAACTCCATGCCCTCATGAAGTCACAATTGTAAACTAACAAATTGGGAAAACACAATTGTTCTTTTCCCTCTGAATTTTAAAACAGGTACAACTCCCTTATATAATATTCAATGAATTATTTAATATAAATTTGTGCCCACATTTAACCAAAAAGTGGTAAGGCAATACATTCATTCATAAACATGCAATGAACATAACATACGTAAATATTTTTGTTGATCATGAAAACACAGTTTCACATATTTCAGACTTCATATAAACAAGGAATTGGCAAATCAATATTGCTAGATAATGATATTTCTCAGATAAATCATTCACATAAACAAATATGATTCAGTGATAATTAAACCCACAAAGAGGCAAATTCTCAAGATTGAACACACAGATTCAATTCTTTCAGCCAATATATGTTTCCTTCATTCATTCAAAGATAAATAACGATTCAACATAATTATCTTTCTGAAAGAACATACAGCAAATAGTAATAAACCCAAAAAAATTCTGGATTTCTCCAAAAATCCGAACCCTTCTTCAGTTTCAAAACATCCGTAATATAACAACCATTGTTTCTTTTTACCCTTACAGAGTAATTTTATGTGGTAAACAATTACCAACAGAAACAGGTTGAAAACATAACTGTAAAATATCAGAAAAAATCTTTTGAGTGAGATAAAAGAGGACACGTCCTCAGAAACAAAAACAAATCCTAACTAGCGTTGGGGATCTTTGAGTTGCGCCATCCTTGACATCCACATTCAGTGTCACCTTCCATTCCTGTACGTCATGACAAACTCCTGTAAAGATAGAATACTGAGAATTTTAAAAGATGTCATCCTATGTTTCCATGCCTCTATCTCTAGCCGAATCTTCTTAATTTTATCCACGTAGTTAGGTAATTGATCCGTGTAAATGTATAATACAACTTCAACTCTGGCAACCTTTGTGAAATCAGTTGTCGTGGGTGTTGCATCCTTCTTAACTTCATTCATAGCATAACATAAAAGTTTTACAACCACATTCATGCTCTTTTCTACTTGACCATCGCCCCAGACATAAGTGGTATGAATATGTCTTAATTCAGTTGCCAAATTCTGACATATTCCCTTTAATTCTTTCTCCCACTTGATGAATTCCACACATTCTATCTTGAGTGTTGCATTCCTCCAATAAATATTGCGTTTACCAGTGAACATGAGTGATTCATCAACTGTTTTAAGTGGTTTTCAGTCAGAAACTTAGCCACTCCATACCTTTGAATTTCATAAATCTGTAAAGAGGAATATGTCCATTTGGTTTCTTCACTCTCCCCATTTTAACATGTGACTGAATGTCTGCTATTAACAGTGAGGTTTCATCAAACACTTTTCTGGATTCTTGAATAAATTTGCAACCGTCATTAATGACTCCATTCACCCAATTGTTAAAAACAGCTACGATGGCCTTTCCCCTTTGGATCTGACTCAATAACTTTTGACTGGCAAGTGATGTGGGATCAAAAGATTGGGAAGCTTGAGCTATTGTCTTAGGGGAAGAAGATATGTCGTTGATCGCATCAATGTAATCCGCTAGCACTCTGATCATCTATTTTAGCTCCTACTTATCCTTCTCGTCCTTTTGTGATCGAGTTAGCATGTGTTTTGCAAAAAATTCAAAGTGATGGTTATCTATATCCCTATCAGCAACTCCAAGCTCAACTTTTTCCATGTGGTAACTATCGGCAGAAAGCTCAAATGCTTCTTCATCAACCTTTGGCTTCGCAACCTCCGCCATCCATTTACCTGTTTTATCATCAGTCCCTAACCTTGTCATTGCCTTTGCCTTTTTCGGCTGAGGTGTTCTCATCACATGCTTACTCACAGCATTGTCGATTGGTAAGGCGATGGGAACAATATTTTTCCTTTTGTTCACAAAAGACACCAGCCATTGGGGAGAACTAACAACAGAATCCTTTAGGATTTAAGACTTCTCCCAAGTTTGTTCTTTAAAACCAAGAGAAGTGTCAAGATTTTCAGAAAAATCCAGATCAATAGTATCCTCGAAGTGATCCATCTTTGACAAATTCCTTTCTTCTGGCAACTTATCCTTCTCACCTTCTTCTCTCGGGTCTAGATCCATAAAGTGTTTTGCAACCTGCAGTTCACTCCTACTAGTTTTGTCCCTTGATCTAGTCACATGAATGAAAATAGGTGGTTTGATAGCCTCTTTAGCTATAGAGGTGGGTTTCTTATGGTGAGAAGATTTCTTGGTTTTTGTTTCTGTTCCTGCAAGACAAATATTTTCAGAAATGTTAGCATCGGGAGCCCTAAAAACAACTGGCTTAATCATTTGTGATTCTGAACTCTGAGCATTCAATCGTCTCATTTTAGAAAGCCAATGTACGGTTCTTTGAATCACGGTTATTGCCCTGACATCAATGTCATCCCTTTCATACTCAAACCAACTTATCTCATCTAAAGACTTTGATTTGATTCTATCAAATTTAGGATCAAGGACATCTTCATCATGATATGTAACCCCCTCAACATTCACCCCCAGCTTCCAATCAATAATCTTATGGATCCTCAATCTGCTATAGTCTCTTAACCGGACTTCAAACTCATCTTTACAGTCCTCCCAAAAATCTTCCAAATGGGCAAAAGGAGCATAACTTTTTCCAAATTTAAAGGTCTGAACAAAAAAGAGTTTATTATCAAAACTATTCCTAGCTTGATAGAAACCAAAATTGAAATTCTTTAAATCAACTCCAACAGTGGCTACATCTACAAATGACTTGCAAGAAAAAGAACCTAATTCAAGGAGAAAGAGGGCTTCACGATCACTTGAATTAGCATACCTTTTAATCACATGGGCCAATTGCCTACAAAGCTCTGCTAACACAAAACAATCAAAAGCATATTGAGGCAATTTCATGGGTTCCTCCTCAAAACCACCCACTTGAAGGTAAGTGAAGTGGGGATACTGAATATAGTAGCTCCCGTATACTCTGATTAATTGTTGAGCCTCTTCAGAAATCCTTCTTTCCAGACTTCCTGCCAATTCTGCAAACACTCTTCTAGTAAAAACATCATGAACCCGCCTATAGTTTTCCAAAGCCTTCTCACTCTAAAAACAGGGGTAGAATTCAAAAACCCAAATTCTTTCAAACACTGGGGCTCGAGGTACTCCTTGCCATTCTTTTGTGCATGTCAGACAATATATAAGATATGAAGACATGTGGAAATCCTTCTCCTCGAACCGCGCTTGTTTCAATTGATCCTGGAGCTCTTCTGCAATAACCTCTCCCCAATCAATGTAGCGAGCACCCTCTAAGATGACTTGGATGAAATGATACATCCATTCCGCGAACAGATAAGAATCAACCTCTCCCTTAACCTTATGCAACAAAACTATCAAATCCCTAATGTAGGGTTTCACATGATCTCTATTCAAGGATTTTGGTAAGCGAGAACCGCCTCTCTGAGGTTTAGTCAACCATCTTCTAGCAATAAAGTTTCTATGCTTGTCTACCTTCTCGTGAAATCTTGTAATAGAGAGAGAAGGAATAAATTCAGAGTATGCATCCCTCTCAGGAATTCTAAAAACTGAGACGATTATTTCTCGGTTCACTTTTAACAAGACTTGACCATCATCTTTCCTTATACACTAGTGTCTAATATCAAACCTATTGATCCATTCCCTCACTAATTCTGGGCAAGTGATTGCTAAAGGAAAGGATGCAATTTCCACCAAACCACTATTTGCTATCTCAGTCATGAATGGTTCTGACATTTGACTTTTTAACCTCTCTAAGAGGTCGCCCATGTCAAAATCTCTTAGGGCAGTGTCACTGAATTCAGGATGCACACATTCTAGACTAACAACATTTCTGAATAAATTAAATGCAAACTTCACTTTCACTAACTCAGCCATTAAAGTACAATTCCTCAAGCAGGAAAACAAAACCAAAAGTAAAAGCCAATAGGAAAACGGAAGAACTGAACTCACCTTGTGTCAACAAATTCCTAAAATCCCTATGCTTGCAGAAAAAGTTTACCTCTCGACACCTCCAGTGCCTTATCAAAAACTGGCTGAGTTGTTGGTAAAATCATCACTTATAACGGTGCCATATATCAAATTTAAATTCATTGAGAAACAAATCTGCCTCACACATGTCGGAGTCTTTGATATGACAAGCATTAAAAGCAATCATTTAACTTCTGCCACCTCACTCATTCCACTCATTGCAACTATTTTGACGTGTGTCATTAACTTAACTTTCCATGATTACAAACATCCAATCATGTGCCTCGGGAAAGTCGACGCCAACTGTTATCTTTGAAAGAAGAGTCTTTGGCATTCAAAATGAATCATAACATTCCCTTATTGAACCCTGCGAACCCATTGAACACAAAGGTTCAAGTCAGTTCACACATGTTCAAGCATGTTTATGTATTTATCAAGAAAGACTCCCGACTATATTCAAAAGAAAGGGGAAAACCCCGACTTGAACGAAAACAAAAAGTACAAGGCAGTTCATGCTAGTTCAACTAGGTTCACATAAGTTCAACAAAGTACACATTTTACAAACTGCCGACCTTACATTTAAAGACGAGGATACAAATTACCATGGAACTAACTTGCCCAAAATGAACCTTGATCATGACATGAACTAGAACCCAGAAATTAAAAAATGATGGCAAAACCTAGGATATAGGCAAACCCTTGCCAACATCAGCTCTGACTGGGGACTGGATTTCATGCCTTAAATACAGAGAACTCCAAACTCTAGTTCCACATAACTAAAACTAAGGAAGGGGATAAACGGACACAAAAACAAGACAAAAACAAAACGTAACAACAAAAACTATATACAAAGGATGAACAGCTTCAGAACCTATAAAGCTTGAGATCTTGCCCAAAATACATAAACATGCTTGAACATGTGTTTCTTGATAAATACATAAACATGCTTGAACATGTGTGAACTGACTTGAACCTTTGTGTTCAATGGGTTCGTGGGGTTCAATAAGGGAACCTTATGATTCATTTTGAATGCCCAAGACTCTTCTTTCAAAGATAACAGCTAGTGCCGACTTTCCCAAGGTACATGATTGGATGTTTGTAATCATGGAAAGTTAAGTTAATGACACGCGTCAAAACAGTTGCAATGAGTGGAATGAGTGAGGTGGTGGAAGTTAAGAGAATGCTTTTAATGCTTGTCATATCAAAATCTTCAGCATGTGTGAGGCAGATTTGTTTCTCAATGAATTTAAATTTGATATATGGCACCGTTATAAGTGATGATTTTACCAACAGCTCAGTCAGTTTTTGATAAGGCGCTACAGGTATCGAGAGGTAAAAAATTTCTACAAGCATAGGGATTTTATGAATTTGTTGACACAAGGTGAGTTCAGTTCTTCTATTTTCCTGTTGGCTTTTACTTTTGGTTTTGTTTTCCTGCTTGAGGAATCGTACTTTAATGGTTGAGTTAGTGAAAGTGAAGTCTGCATTTCATTTATTCGAAAATGCTGCTAGTCTAGAATGTGTGCATCTTGAATTCAGTGACACTTCCCTACGAGATTTTGACATGGGCGACCTCTTAGAGAGGTTAAAAAGTCAAATGTCAGAACCATTCATGACTGAGATAGCAAATAGTGGTTTGGTGGAAGCTGCAGCCTTTCCTTTAGCAATCACTTGCCCAGACTTGGTGAGGGAATGCATCAATAGGTTTGATATTAGACACCAGTGTATAAGGAATGGTGATGGTCAAGTCTTGTTAACAGTGAACTGAGAAACAATCGTCTCAGTTTTTAGAATTCCTGAGAGGGATGCATACTCTGAATTTACTCCTCTCCCTATTACAAGATTTCATGAGAAGGCGGACAAGCATAGAAATGTTATTGCCAGAAGCTAGTTGATTAAACCTCAAAGAGGTGGTTCTCGCTTACCGAAATCCTTGAATAGAGATCATGTGAAACCCTACATTAGGGATTTGATAGCTTTGTTGCGTAAGGTTAAGGGAGCGATTGATTCTTATCTATTCGCGGAATGGATGTATCATTTCATCCAAGTCATCTTAGACGGTGCCTGCTACATTGATTGGGGAGAGGTTATTGCAGAAGAGCTCCAGGATCAATTGAAACAAGCACAGTTCAGGGAGAAGGATTTCTTCATGTCTTCATATCTTATATATTGTCTGGCATGCACAAAAGAATGGCAAGGAGTACTTCGAGCCCCAGTGTTTGAAGGAATTCAGGTTTTTGAATTCTACCCCTGTTTTTAGAGTGAAAAGGCTTTAGAAAGCGATAGGCAGGTTCATGATGTTTTACTCGAAGAGTGTTTGCAGAATTGACAGGAAGTCTGGAAAGAAGGATTTCTGAAGAGGCTCAACAATTAATCAGAGTATATGGGAGCTACTATATTCAGTATCCGCACTTTACTTACCTTCGAGTGGGTAGTTTTGAGGAGGAACCCATGAAATTGCCTCGGTATGCTTTTGATTGTTTTGTGTTAGCAGAGCTTTGTAGGCAATTGGCCAATGTGATTAAAAAGTATGCAGATTCAAGTGATCGTGAAGACCTCTTTCCCCTTGAATTAGGTTCTTTTTCTTGCATGTCATTTGCAGATGTAGCTAGTGTTGGAGTTGATTTAAAGAATTTCAATTTTGGTTTATATCGAGCTAGGAACAATTTTGATAATAAACTCTTTGTTGTTCAGACCTTTAAACTAGGAAAAAGTTATGCTCCTTCTGCCCATTTGGAATATTTTTGGGAGGACTGTAAAGATGAGTTTGAAGTCTGGTTAAGAGACTATAGAAAATTTAGGATCCAACAAATTATTGATTGGAAGCTAGAGGTGAATGTTGAGGGGGTTACAGATCATGATGAAGACGTCCTTGATCCTGAATTTGATAGAATCAAATCAAAGTCTTTAGATGAGATAAGTTGGTTTGAGTATGAAAGGGGTGACATCGATGTCAGGGAAATAACCGTGATTCAAATAACCGTACATTGGCTTTCTAGAATGGGACGATTGAATTCTCAGAGTTCAGAATCACAGATGATTAAGCCAGTTGTTTTTAGGGCTCCTGATGCTAACATTTCTGAAAATATTTGTCTTGCAGGAACAAAAACAAAAACCAATAAATATTCTCACCATAAGAAACCCACCTTTATAGCTAAAGAGGCTATCAGACCACCTGTTTGCGTTCGTGTGACTAGATCAAGGGCCAAAACTGGTAGGAGCGAACTACAGGTTGCAGAACACTTTATTGATCTAGACCCGAGTGAAGAAGGTGAGAAGGATAAGTTGCGAAAAGAAAGTAATTTGTCAAAGATGGATCACTTTGAGGATACTATTGATCTGGATTTTGCTGAAAACCTTGACACTTCTCTTGGTTTTAAAGAATGGACTCGGGAGAAGTCTTTAATCCTAAAGGATTTTGTTGTTAGTTCTCCCCAATGGTTGGTGTCTCTTGTGAACAAAAGGAAAAATATTGTTCCCATCACCTTACCAATTAGCGATGTTGTGAGTAAGTATGTGATGAAAACACCTCAGCCGAAAAAGGCAAAGGCAATGAGAAGGTTAGGGATTGATGATAAAATAGGTAAATGGATGATGGAGGTTGCGAAGCCAAAGGTTGATGAAGAAGCATTTGAGCTTTCTGCCGATAGTTACCACATGGAAAAAGTTGAGCTTGGAGTTGCTGATAGGGATACAGATAACCATCACTTTGAATTTTCTGCAAAACGCATGCTAACTCGATCGCAAAAGGATGGGAAGGATAAGAAGGAGCTGAAATACATGATCAAAGTGTTGGCCGATTACATTGATGTGATCAATGGCGTATCTTCTTCCCCTAAGCAGATAGCTCAAGCTTCCCAACCTTTTGATCCCACATCACCTGCCAGTCAAAAGTTATTGAGTCAGATCCAAAGCGAAAAGGCCATTGCAGCTGTTTTTGACGATTGGGTGAATGGATTCATTAATGACGGTTGCAAATTTATTTGAGAATCCAAAAAAGTGTTTGATGAAACCTCACTATTAATAGCAGACATTCAGTCATAGGTTAAAATGTGGGAGAGTGAACAAACCAAATGGACGTCTGTCACTTTACAGAATTATGAAATTCAAAGGTATGGAGTGGCTAAGTTTCTAACTGATAAACCAATTAAAACAGTTGATGAATCACTTGTGTTCACTGGTAAGCGCAATATCGATTGGAGGAATGCAACACTCAAGACAAGATGTGTGGAACTCATCAAGTGGGATAAAGAATTAAAGGGAATATGTCAGAATTTGGCAACTAAATTAAGACATATTCATACCACTTATGTCTGGGGTGATGGTCAAGTAGAAAAGAGCATGAATGTGGTTGTAAAACTTTTATGTGATGCTATGAACGAAGTTAAGAAGGATGCAACACCCATGACAGCTGATTTCACAAAGGTTGCCAAAGTTGAAGCTGTATTATACATTTACGAGGAGCAGTTACCTAACTTCGTGGATAAAATTAAGAAGATCAGGCTAGAGATAGAGGCGTGGAAATAGAGGATGACATATGTTAAAATTCCCAATATTCCATCTTTACAGGAGTTCTTCACGGCATACAAGGAATGGAAGGCGGCGCTGAATGTGGATGACGAGGATGGCGCAACTCAAAGATCCCCAACGCCTAGTTAGGATTTGTTTTCGTTTCTGAGGATGTGTCCTCTTTTATCTCGCTCAAAAGACTTTTTCTATTATTTTACAGTCATATTTTCAAACTGTTTCTATTGGTAATTGTTTACCATAGAAAATTACTCCGTCAGGGTAAAAAGAAACAATGGTTGTTATTTAAGGGATGTTTTGAAACTGAAGAAGGGTTTGGATTTTTGGAGAAAGCCAGAAAGTTTTTGGGTTTATTACTGTTTTGTTGTATGTTCTTTCAGAAAGATAATCTTGTTTAATCATTATTTATCTTTGAATGAATGAAGGAAACAAATATTGGCTGAAAGACTTGAATCTGTGTGCTCAATCTTGATAATTTGCCTCTTTGTGGGTTTAATTATCACTGAATCATATATGTTTATGTGAATGATTTATCTGAGAAAGAATATTATCTAGCAATATTGATTTGCCAATTCCTTGTTTATATGAAGTCTGAAATCTGTGAAACTGTGTTTTCATGATCAACAGAAATATTTACGTATGTTATGTTCATTACATGTTTATGAATGAATGTATTGCCTTACCACTTTCTGGTTAAAAGTGGGCACAAATTTATATTGAATAATTCATTGAATATTATATAAGGGAGTTGTACCTGTTTTAAAATTCAAAGGGAAAAAAACAACTGTGTTTTTCCCAATTTGTTAGTTTACAATTGTGACTTCGTGAGGGCATGGAGTTTAATTGAATAAAAATCAAAGAAGCATAATATGTTAACTAACAAATTTTTGGCGACTCTGTTGGGGATTTTAAATCGAAGATTAGTGCTTTTATTTCTCCAGACTTTGAAATATCTTCGTGTATAAAGAGATTGTCGACTCTATGTTTCAATTTAAAAATCTTTTGTAAAATAATTCCAGTATATAATGGTTTTAGTTGTAGCTCAGCCATGGGGGGCTCAATTTGGACCTTTTGCTTTGCCACAATATTCAGCCCTACCTAAACGATCAGGCGAATATCTTCCAAAGTTTTCTGAAAATAGAACTCAAGACCCGGATGATCATATTAAAGCAAATATTGTTGCATGTGGGATTCTCAGAGTACAAGAAGAGGATGTGTTTTTCAGGCTATTTGTTAAAAGCCTTGTCGAAGATGCTGCTGAATGGTTTCAAAATTTGAAAGAGCGATGCGTTACCGGCTGGAATGATTTAAAGGTAAAATTTCTTGGAAGATTTCAGCTTGTGGTTGACACTTATAAATTGTTGTTGAATTTCTTTCAAATTCAAATGAAAAAGGATGAATCAATGAAAGATATTGTTGATAGGTTTAATAGGTGTTTTGGTAAGATTCCTCAAGCTTGCCAACCGAATGAAAGTAATCAGCTATGTGTTTTTACTATTGCATTACAAACTGAGATTAAATTCTTGTTGATACGTAAGAAATTGCAAAACTTGGAAGATGCACAAAAAGAGGCTATTAAGATTGATGATGATATGTTTTTGAGCGGAATGAAGTGCATTAATGAGGGCAGTGTGGAGATGCCGCAATCATAAATTTGTTTTCATAATCAGAATTTGAAACCCATAGAAAAGTTTCAGCAAACGAAACTCGTATTGAAGGCAACAAAACCAACATCACCCATCTCATATCTCCAGAATCTAACAGTCTTTAATGATGATGATTTTTGTGCATGTCTTATGGCTAAAAATAGCTCCCATAGTATTGCAGGCATCTATCATTTGCATGTTGAGGAGGAAGCTTCTTTTGAAGGTGGAAAAGATCACAATTCAAAATCAAAAAATTTAATATCATGTGTAAATGCATCTCCTGTTGAGCGAAAGTTTGGTAATGAAAAATTAGATGAAAGACTGTTCGAAGATATTTCTTTTTCTGAATTTGATTCTTTTACATTTGAAGCTTCTAATGTGATTCCTACTAGTGGTCTTGATCAGGCAGACATGAAAGATCAACATAGACAAGAAATGTGTATTGGTGATAAAGTAGGGAATATTTCTCATCTTGATGAGCAGGCAGAATTTGAATCTTTTCAATTTGATTGCATGCAAGATAATGATGAATTTTTGCAGCACAAATCATTGGAGATTCGTGAAGGTATTGAAGCACAAACTAAGGAGAACTTATTTTCCCCCATTACAACATCATACACTCAAACTAAAATGGAGGTTTTTAAGTTTGATTGTAATGATGAGCTATTTGTTAGTCCTCCCATGATGGAATTCTTTTGCTTGAAGATGGTGTTTTTAATACATCCTTTGAGAGTGAATATTTAGAGGACTCAAATTTAGTTTCAAATAATAGTTTTGCAAATCACCTTCACCATCTTGGAGAGAACTGCCATGGCAAAGGTTTATTGTATTTCTCCAAGACTCTTATGGAAAACATGAGTGTTTTTAATACAAATCAGCCTATTCAATGTGATGCTAACACATTACAGTCAGAAGTTGATAAAGTGGGGTGGCTCCTTAGACCTAATGTGTTATTAAGAAAGATTTCATAATATATTATTATTGGGTCTTCTATCACAGCGGTTGTAGGCTATCTAATGGGAATGATGCTCTTCACATTTCAGCCACTTTTCCGAACCGACGGGTACTTCTCTCAACCAGTAAATGGTTTCACTTGAGTAACTACATGCTTCTCTTAAGGTATGGGTTGCTTGCCCTATTCTTTGTAAATAATTTTTGTTGTGTTGTAGCTTTAGGTGTTTTGGTGTTGGTATGTGTTTTCCCTGCTCCCCTCCACCGCCTGCAAGTAGCTCCTTCTGCTTAGTTTCTCCTTGACTCGGTTGCCCAATGGTGCTAGGCACTGTTCCCAACCAGAGATTCTAAAAGTTCTCCATATTTTGTATGAAAAAGCAACCCCTAGATAGAGCCAGTTGTTGGCCCACTTGTGGTCCGCCCTATTGAAATTTTTTAAGTCGGGCCCCTCTAGTTGTGTATCATGTCTCCATAGACTTTTTCCCTTTAAAGTTGTGTGTCAAATCTCAGTTAAGTGAAAAAAAACATCTTTAAAACTCTCTAAACCATTGAACCCCCTTGAACCAATTCAGTCAGGTTCAAAGGTTCAATAAGGTTCAGAGATTCAGTAGGTTCAATTGGTTCAATGAGGTTCACCAAGTTCAACTAGTTCAAGAAGTTCAACAGGAAGTGGTTGGAAAGTTATCATAACCAGAACATGGACGACACTTATTGCAATCATTTAGAAATCCCAAGGAAAGCACCACGAGCATATCCAGATGTCACGCGTGCAGAGAGAAAGAACACACATAATTTGCAAAAAAAAATGTTTGTGATCTTGGGCAAAAATAATGATGAGTGAGGTACTCCACATACAACCTAATAAGGAAGTTATGGTGCATTGTGTTTGAGAGAAGAAGATATGAAAATCACTGAGAACATTATTTTGACAAGTCTGATTTTAAGAAAGTCATATAGACCCGCACACGATAGCACATATATTTTGACTCGGAAATTATTTTTAAAATCTCTCTGGTCAGAATGCATAAAACTAGGTTTTGGCTAACATATCCAAAATTGAGAAAGATCAAACGATGCAAAAAATAGTTACGGCCCTCGCACCGAGATAGATTTTGACTGTCACAAACATTTTCAGTCCGCCCAGCATAAAGAATATTTTCATTTTGGGTTAAAATATTCAAGTGCCACCTATCCAAATACTCTTATAAACTTTAGAGAATTATATTTCTAATGTTTATAAATATTTGATTCCATAAATAAGAGTAATGGGGAAAGTGAAAAGTAAAAGTTAAAAGGTTTTTCAAGATCCAATTATAAAAGTGAATAAAGATCGCATGTAGCTATTTATTGCAAAATCATTGAAAGAGGCATGGTTCTTTTTTCTTTTCTTTTCTTCCAGCAGCCTATGGGTGAGAGGGAGTGGATTTTTATTTGTAAGGGAGGATTTGAAGATTTTCTAAGCAATGTTTTGTACAGAAAATATCAATCTTTGAGTTGATTTTCAGACATGAATAGAATGCAGATGATATCTTCAATCTTTATGTTGTTGATATTCTTCTCATGACTGTAGCTGAACTTTGAGCCTTTGTAGTTGTTTATTAATGTCTTTTCTGCTATAATCGATTATGTATGTGGATTTATTACAAGACTATGTGCTTGAAAGTAAGCCATATTGGAGCAACAACATTCTCTGTTAGTTTTTAGTCCAAATGTTATCCATAAGTCCAGACAATTAAACTTTGATTTAATGATCTTCATTTATATTTGTTTTGTAAATCTTTGGAATTCATTTTCATGGCTATGGATGAATTTTATTTTCCTTTATTGCTTTCTGGTTAAAAGCATATCAATAATTTAATTCATTGTAAATCTTCTAAGAGGGAGTTGTACCTCTCAATTCAGAGGAAGATTATCACTTCAATGATAATCTATCCAACTGTTAGAGCTTTTTGTCCTTCATTTTGGGCATTTTGAGTTTATTTGTATAGTTATTTTAGAAGGATAAATCTGTTAACTAACATATATCAATATCATTTTTTATTTAATGTTCTATATCTCTCTATGGAATGTCTAGATCTAATAACATATTGACAAGTGCTTTTGTTGATCAAGTGAGGCCACAAACCAAGGAGCCTCATCCCCAAGTATATTATGGTGAGGTATTAACACCTCCCCAATTACATTATGGTGAGGTATTAACACCTCTGAATCTTGCATGCTCTATTATCACCTTATATCTCCTTATCACTCCATTCTAACCTTATCTCTCCATGCTCCTTTTCATCTCTCCTTATCACTCCAATACTACTCCTTATCTCTCCAAAAGTGGGCATCTTATCCCTCTGAATCCAACTACAACTTTGATGGGGCAACATGGACCTTAGACCTGGTGGGGCATCTCGGTTCTCAAGAAATGCATAGTACATATGGCATTAACACCAACACGGACCACTTTAGGAGATAGACCAACACATGGTGAGGAAGACCAACACGAACCATCGAAGGAGATCACCGACCAACATCATCAGCAACTGCAATAGACAGGGCATGAACACCCTTCCACCGAATGGTCAATGAGCACACCAGCATGGACAAACTGTGGTACAACACCACTTGAACCAGCTTCCGCAATACCAACTGCCACGAGAAGAACCTGCACAACGCAAGAGTTTGGAACATAGGACTTCCCAATCAACAGGCTCGTGACAAACCGTCATGCTACGAGGTAAACCCCTCGTGTACCTCTTTATTATGCACATCTACCTCAAGACATTCACTAGCCATTAAAAATCAACTTAGTATCACACACTTAAAAGATATGTTGTTATTTCATGGCATTAAAGAACATTCAGTGCGTCATTAATTCATATGTTGGATTTGGGAATTGTAAAAAACATCTAAAGCATATTTTGATTTTCTAAAGGGAACAAATAACCTCATCTACATATAGACTATTTGCATTTTGGTTAATGTTGTCTTCAATTTTTCTCTCCAAGTTATATAAAGTTGATCTATTTAGAGGTCTAATTTAGAAGAAATTGTCCTCGGTGATTTGAGATATTTCTCTAAGGTGTTTATATACACCATAATCCTTGCAAGCTTATCAAACATTAGATATCATAGCCAACAAGTTTTAAAAGCCTACTTTTTGCCAATGTAGATCCATGGATTAAAGTTTGAATTTGTAGAACTTGGGATCAAACCCATGACATGTTAGAATGAATCATAAGATTTTTAGAGCCAAACATCTATCATATCGAGGTTGTAATATTTTGGAACTAATGAATCATTTCTACAAATCATTAGCATCATTCATCCATCATCAATTCTAAAACTAAGTACCCTAACCTCTCATAGTTAATTTCAAATTATTTATTAGAGATATCAAGTCTTTGGCTAAAGCTAGTCTACATTAGAATGTGCTCAATGGATTTATTTATTTGATTAGCCTAAATTATTTATGTAAATCATTTTATTTGTGTACAATATTAGTGGTAAAATTTGCATACCCATACCCTTTCTCATTTAGTTCTATGTTCACCTTGGTAGGATGTCTCAAATGTAATAATATTTCAAATGGTGCACTTATGTTAGGTTTGGCTCATAAATTTATCCCTCAATAATCATTATATCCCCTATTTACACTTATCTCCATACACTTGTTATATATTCACCATTTCATCCATCCCCATTTGCACTTACTTTCACACATTCAATCGACACTTTAAAATTATTGCTTTATCCTTGGTGTTTATCTTTGTGTGGTGTAGATTGATCTAGGTCAATCTTTGGGTCCGAGAGAATGAAACCAAAATTCAAACATTCAAATTTTAGATTTTAACTTACTTGTGGTTTTTTATTAACCATTATGAGTCAACTTGATGCATTTTTATATGGCATGGTGTTATATCATGGTATTTTAAGACCTTACATGTTCAGTTAATTCATATGTTGGAGTTGTACAAATATAAAGAATCATTAGAACACACTTATGTTGGTGAATGTTCTTTTTGATAACTCCCATCACCATTAATATAATTTGTCAAGGATGTTGACCTAGGAAATCATGACCCCTATAAACACTACCTTGATCTAATTTAGATGCCAAATTAGAATAGACAAACATATTTCAAGCACATATTCAAACAATTCAACCGCACACAACATATACCAAATCCACTATGAAATATAGTTCTACGTGTTAGATTCTTCAAGAAGTGAGTATCAAGCTAAGATCCAATGTTGATTGTAGTCCACATGCAACTCCAATCAACAGATGATCAAAGATCAAATAGTCAAATGAAGATAAAATCTAAAAGAGAGAAATTTGAAAATACTCTCATCACACTCACCAAAAAAGTCACCAACTTAGTGAAGGCAAGAGGAGAGTGTTGTATATATAGAAAAATAAGGGCATATCCATCCAAGAGGTGCATTAACTTCTACAACCCATAAAAGGTGAGAGGTTTTATGTACTTGGTAAATATTTTAAGTATGAGTTGATATATTGTTGTGGTTGTCATTGATGCCAAACTTGTTGTTCTAGTTTGGTCCAAAATGTTTGAGGTGCAGAGTTATATTGTTGTGTTATTGTTGGTGTAGTTGTTTTGTTGGTTGTTATAGGAGTGCTTGGGTCTGAAATTTGTTATTGGTATTGAACATTATTTTTATATTTATTAGTATTGGTTTTGGTATCATGGATATGATGGTTATGTGGTTCGGAAACAACTTTGTGTTCTTTGGTTGTTGTGGCGTTGTTCGTAGCTAGTTGTGAGATTCTTTGTTAGACCTATCCTTAGGTCCATATATGATTTGTGGAAGCATGTGTGATATGTTATGAGTCTCACAGCAGCATGTGGAGATTTAGATTTGAGTTATTTGCATTGGAGCTTAGCTTTTGATTGATAATTGTTTATATGGTTGCATAACATGTGGATATGATATTGGTTATGTTTCAGTGATTGTGGATCGGTGAATTGATTATTGGAAGTTGTTTTTTGGTCCTCTCTTTCTCCTGGAGTGGATCAATGTGTGTGTTTTTGGTTTTTAAAGTATAAATTGATTTAGGCCAACTTGGTTTAATCTTTGATGATCTATCTTGTATATAAGGCATATGCATGTTTTGAGTTAAAATAAGTGGAAAGTGGAGAGAATTTAGATGATTTGGTAAAGAGCGAAGATCAGTGGAAGTTTGAGCAGAGCAAAAGAGTTGTGTTTGAATGATATGAAAGTTGTGTTGAAGACTATTGTAGAGAGTTGAGACAAAGTGTTGGCAGTTGAGATTAGAATTGTTGTGTGTTGGTGGTGGTTGCTTGATGCAAAATTCAAGGACAACTTCATGATCAAGAGATCCTTCTTTTCATATCAATTTTTTTGTATCTTGGCCTAAGTGCAGCAAGCTTTAGGTTTTGCAAGTTCTCTTTGTATCTTTCCCCATGAGTGGTCAGCCTTGGTGTGCAAGTCCAGAGTAGTGAGCTCCCTACTGTAATCATTTCGAATATAGTGGATTATCTTGTTGGTTAATTTCCCACCATGTTTTTTCCTTGTTTGGGCTTTCCATGTATAAATCTCGGTGTTCATGTGTTGATATGTGTTGTTGGTTAATTGTTTATATATAGTGGATTATCTTGTTGGTTAATTTCCCACTGTGGTTTTTCCTTATTTGGTTTTTCCACATATAAATCTCGGTGTTCATGTGTTGATATGTGTTGTTGGTTAATTGTTTGTTAATTGTTTGGATTGATTCACCCCCCTCTTAGTCCTACCTTGGGTTCAACAATTGGTATCAAAGCGTGGTTTCTCTTGAGTAAGCTTAACTGCTTGAGGTAGATCTGGTATGGCGCAGGACATGCATTACAAAGTTCCTATCTTTAATGGTACAAATTTTCCATACTGGAAGGAGAGAATGGAATCGCATTTGGAGACATTGCAGAATGGAATTTTGCAGATCATTTAGACTGGATATATAGAACTAGAAGGTGGTGCTAAGACTCTCAATGAGAGAAAGTTGTCGGAAGCTAATGCAAAGGCTAGAGATATAATTCTGAGTTGTATAAGCAATTCTATGTTTGGAAGAGTAAAAGGTTTGAAATAAGAAAAAGTTGTGTGGAACAAGTTGTGTTTGGCATGTGAAGGAGATATGAAGACAGTAGGCTAGGATGATGAATTTGAAGTAGAATTATGAGTACCTGAGAATGCTTGAAGATGAAGGTGTTGAGAACTATATTCATAGAATGGTTGATCGTGTTCATGGAATTAGAGTTGTCGGAGGACATTTGGAGGAATGTGATGTTGTGCTTAAGATCTTGTTGACTTTTCCTAAATTCTTCAAGCTGTAGAAATGTTCTATATAGGAGTGTAATGCCCTACCAGGATACCCCGAAGGGATTACACTAAAACACTAGATAAGAGTGCAAATAATTTTTATTTTTATTTTTTTCTAGTTTTTATTTAATCCTTTTTTCAAAAATGCATACACATGATTTAATTTCACAATTTAAAATAACAATTAATCAAATTCCCTAATTTAATGCATTGAACAAATTGATTTAACAATTTATAATACTAAGGGATCCCTATTAATTTTAATCCCTTTATTTAAAATATGTAAATAAAATACATTAACTAATTAAATGATTTAAGATTCAATAGACAATTTCACAAATGCATAACGTGCAACTCAAGTAAACCAAACAAACACATGACCCGCATATCAACATAGGAAGGCTAATAGACGACTGATAATGCTCACTATTGAGCTTGGCTAGGGTTAAAATGTAGAGCCTTACAACTATCCTCTCCACTTCCATCGAGTCAATAAGGTACGCTCAGACCTGTGAAGCCAGGTGGAGACTATACCCCATACCTACACGGTACTTATACCTGCAATTCCCTGCATCAACAAACCACATATGTATATATATACAACCACAGTAAACACATCGGTGAAGAAGAATCATGACATTCCCTGTCTCACCGAAGTGAGTGAAGGAAAATCATCCCCTCGCACCCCATACACTTACAAACATGAAACATGTATATAACGCAACTCACATATAAAATAAATGTGTCAATCTATGTCAGTAATCCAATAAAATAACATTTAACTATCAATAGGGAAATACTGCATGAGCAACATACATTGCAACTCAAATTAAAGCATAACGCATCATAGCATAATGTCAGAGTAAAACATCACAATATAAAGTATCCACTACAAAAGTCAACTGAAGTCAAAACATATATCTAAAAAGTTTGATCGAGGGAGGGGTACTAGATCCTCCCCCCCAAAACTAGGCTTACTCTTAGAAGACTAAAACGTATAAGAATAAAGCTCTCTCATCTTCGTTGTATCCTCCCATGTAGTCAAGATCTCATCATTTGGGTCCCATAGGACCCTTACCTGATCGATGGTATGACCTTCGAGAGTCAAACCCCGACGTTGTAGAATGCGCATGGGCTCCATAGAAAGTTGCCCGTCCTCGACCTACAATGCGTTCCAATCAAGAACATGGGTCACATCAGGATGATAAGGTCTAAGAACTAAAATAAGAAAAACATCATGGATGCAAGATAGGCTCAGTGGCAAGGCAAGACAGTAGGCAACATGTCCTATCCTTTCAAGGATCTCAAAAGGGCCAACAAAATGAGGTGCCAACTTAGAACCCTTTTCATAACGGACCAGACTCTTTTGCAGACGCATTCTCAAGAATACAGAGTCGCCAACAGAAAAATGGTGATCCACTCTGTGAGCATCGACATACTTCTTTTTCCTATCCTATGTAGCTACCAAATACCCATGAATCTTCTCAACCTGTTGCTCCATCTCTCAAAGCATATATGGTCCTATATCCCAACTCAAAGGAGTACAGAAAGGATGACCATACAATGCCTGGAAGGGAGACATAGCTATGGAGCTATGATATCCATTGTTATAAGCAAACTCCACAAGATATAGATATTCCTCCTAGCACGACTGCTGGTCCATAACATACATGTGAAGCATGTCCTCCAAAACCTGATTCACACACTCTGTCTAACTATCGATCACTGGGTGATAAGTTGAACTAAAGTTCAACTGAGTCCCTAAAGCATGCTAAAGTGAGGTCCATAATGCTAAAGTAAAGACAAGATCTCTATCTGAAATGATCCGCCTAGGAATCCCATGAAGCCTCACCACATCTTCTATGAAAACTCGTGCCACCACTGTTGTTGTATAGGAAGATCGAGTAGGAACAAAATGAGAAAATTTGATCAATCTATCAACAATGTCCATGATGACATCATGACGACACAAAGAAACAGGCAAATCAATAATGAAATCCATGGAAATGATAGCCCATTTCCAGTCTGGTACCAAATTAGGCTGTAAAATCCCTGTAGGGTGCTAATGCTCTACCTTTACCTACTAACATTCTAAACACTTCGACAAAAAGTCAACAATGTCACATTTCATATGAGACCAATGATAAAGTTGTCTAAGATCTGCATGCATCTTCTTGAAACCAGGATGTGCCGAATAAGGTGCACGATGGGACTTAGTCATGATCAAAATACGAAGTCCATCCAAAGGAGGTACATAGATCTACCCAAGATGTCAAAGAAGACCATCTGCCTCAAGGTTATATCCAGAATATCTGCCCTCTAATGGTCTTCCATTCTCAGTCACGAATCTAACCTCCTGATACTAGGTGTCCTGAGGAAGAACGCCAAGGATTCTCTCTCTTAAATCCACCCCAAGGGACAATGTTGCAACCTCATGCCGCCTACGACCCAAAGCATCTACCACAACATTCTATTTCCCCTGAATATATCAAACGTCAAAGTCATACTCGTAGAGGAATTCCATCCATCTTCATTGTCGAGCATTCAAGTTCGGCTATGTGAATATGTATTAAAAACTATGGTGATCACTATGCAGCTCAAACTGACGCCCTAACAGAAAATGTCACCACCTAAATAAAGCATGAACTACAACTACCAACTCTAAGTCATGAACTAGATAGTTTAGCTCGTGGTCCTTGAGTTTGCAAGACTCATAGGCTACCACATGGCCATCCTGCATAAGCACTACTCCTATGTCTTCTAAAGAGGCATCTGTGCAAACCATAAAATCTCTAATTGGATCAGGAATTGCCAAAATCATAGCACTAACAAGGAGTTCCTTCAAAGTACGAAAAGTTGTCTCACATTATTATGACCAAACAAACTTCTTCCCTTTCCTCTGAAGAGAAGTGATTGGGTGACCTATCTGGGAAAAACTCTAAACAAAGCAACGGTAATATCTGGCCAAACCCATAAAACTTTGAACCTCAGAAACATTAGTTGGCATTTGCCAATCTACAATGGCTTGGATCTTAGAAGGATCCATGGATACACCTTCTCCTGAAACTACATGACCAAGATAGTTCAGTTTAGATTGGAAGAAATCACACTTCGCCAAGTTGGCATAAAGTTGATTGTCCCTCAAGCACTGCAATACCTATTGCAAGTGGCCCTCATGCTCTTCCATAGATCTAGAATAAATCAAAATGTCATCCAAGAACACAAGGACAAAACGATCAAGGTAGGTGTGAAAATACCCATTCATGAGGCTCATGAAAACTGAAGGCGCGTTCGTCAACCCAAATAGCACCACTATGAACTCATAGTGACCATAATGGGTGCAAAAAGTTGTCCTATGAATATCTGCATCATGAATGCGCAATTGATGATACCCAGATTTCATATCAATCTTAGAGAACACCTTGGCTCCCTTTACCTAATCAAAGAGATCATTTATACGAGGCAATGGATATCGATTCCTGATGGTTACCTTATTCAACTATCGCTAATCAATGTATAACAAAAGAGAACCATCCTTCTTCTTAACGAATATAATTGGTGCACCCCAAGGAGAAACACTAAGATGAATGAACCCCTTGGCCAACAATTCCTCCATCTGAAACTTCAACTCACTCAACTCCTGAGTGGTCATCCGATATGGTGCTCTTGAAATAGGTTCTGCTCCAAGAACTAAATCAATGCGAGAATCTATATCTCGCTTCAGAGGCATACTAGGAATGTCAATAGGAAACACATCGGCATACTCCCGAAGAAGAGGGTGACTATCAAGAGCAACTTCCCTATTTCTCTTCTCATCCATGTCCTCAAGAGAAATTGCAAAAAGATGGCATCCCTGACGCATACACCGCTTAAGCTGCATAGCAGAGATCATGCGAAGGGAAATAGGTCTAGGAATACCAACTATCGCAACTTTCTTGCCATGATCATCTAAACACTCCACTATCTTCTGACAACAATCTACACGAGCACTATGAGATGCTAACCTATCCATCCCCAACACAACTCCATAAGACCCCAAAGGAATAACTTGAAGATCAACTGAGGTACAAAAGTATCCTAGGTCCAACTCACAACTAGGAATGAAGGAATCTACGACCACACGAAACCCAATAGCCAACTCTACTTGCCACTAATTCGCTTGTCTAGTAGACGCGAGCCCACACTGATCCACAATAGAGGAAGATATACAAGAATCAGAAGCACCTGAATCAAATAGTACTGAGATATAAATACCACCCAACACACTTGTAGTCTCGATCACTGTGCCCTGGTGCTTGGCTTAGCAGTTATCAACTGCCACAAAAACTCTATGGGATCTACCTGCATCCCCAACTGTAGGCTCCAATGTTGGCGGTCTCTGATGACCAGTCTATTGTGAATGTTGTGGACACTGTGCAACTATGTGGCCATACTGACCACAAGAGAAACAAAATCCCCTACCAAGTCCTCTACCTCCAATCGACCCACTGGACTGCTGGAAAGTTCCCCTACTAGGGGCCTATGAAGCGCTCTGAGAGGACTACCCCTGGAAACTCGGCCTATTTCTCTGCCAATTCCTATTCTTCCTAGATGAGAAGAAGAAAATGAAGAGTTTTTGGTTGGAAATTTGGTCTTCATCTCTGGTGAAGGAATTTGTTCAGTTGCAGGATATAACTCTTCTCAGATTGTCTTCTAGGATTGCTTATTAAGGTTGGTGTTTGTAAAACCTCTATTTTCCAAGTTTATTGATTTGAAGAAAATCTGTGTGTTTGAATTCATTTTGGTTGTGGACTCATTTTAGTTTAGTTAAAAAGGGAAAGGTAGCATTTAAATTTGGAATTTAAATCCCTTTAGTTCTTTTCTATTTCCCAATCATTTCTAGATTTGTTGAAAAAAAATTAGTTTCAAGTTGAAATTTGTGAATGGTTGATCACTGTGTATTTGGAAAAAGATTTAATTTGTGAAGTTTTCCATTTGTTTGTAAAATAGAAAAATAGTTTTTACACTGTATTTTATTTGGGGAAAGTTTGAAATTGGTTGAATTTCACACCTATATGGGGTTATGTTGGCAAAATTTGCCCAAATTTGGTTGCCTGGAAGTTGATTGTTTTAAAAAAAAAATTATCCTTCCTCCGTTTCTTTGACTTAGGAATTGTTCAGAGTATACTTGTTTTGGGGGTTTGTTTAAAAAAAAAAAAACAAGATGAAAAATTTAATTTTGTTGTTATTATTTTGACTCAAATTTTTTTTGAGTGTATATTTTCCGAGTTCTCTGTATGTTTGCTGGTAAATTTATTTTGAAATTTTTATTAAAAAAAAATATATTAAAAAAATAATTATTTTTTTTTGGTTTTGTTGGGGTTTACATGGTGGGCCAGCCACCACGTGCCCCATGGGAGGGGATCCAATGGCTTCCCCTTCCCATGGAAGGGGCGCCATGGTTGGGACCCCGTCGTGGTTCCCCACAACCATGGGTTGTGGTTGGGGGCCGCACCCAAGCCACCGCCTCCCTTCATGGAAGGGTTGTGTGGAGTGGCAGCACCATTATATGGTGCTTAAAATAAAATTTAAATTTTTATTATTATTTTTTAATTTAATAAAGTTTATTTTATATATATATATATATATATATATATATATATATATTCTATTTTTATATTTAGTGGTTATAAAAAAAATATGTTATTTAGAAATTTGGAAAAATTAAATAAGAGAAATAGTTATTGTTGGGAATTAAATAATATTTTTATTTTAGAAAAAAATATCAATAATAGTTTAATTAATTTATAATTTAATTTATATTTTTATATGTATAGAAAATATGTATAATTATATAAATGAAATTTTGGTTTTTAATTTGCTGTGAGATGGTGATTTTATTTATATGATGTAATTTGAATTATAGGTGAATTAGAGAACCTTGGTTGACTTGTATGTTAAATGAAATGGAAAATTATTGTCAATTTAGATTAGTGAAGATGGGTGTTTAATTACTATATTCGTATTTATTTTTCGAACTGCAAGTCTTTGGCCAAATTGTTAGATAATGTCATGTGGTTGTCCTCATGGCTGTGATTGTTTATTATCAAGGATTTGTTAGTTAGTTAACCTTGTGTGAGGGTTGATTTGGCCAAGTGGTTTTCTATTGTTTTGAACTTTGTGTACTCTTTCATGTGTATACCTTGGTTTTGGGAGTTCGTTTTGACTTTTGGTTAAGTGTCATAAGGGAGGGTGGCTTTCGATTTGGGGGTCGCGCCCAAAGTGGTTAGTAGGGTAACCCATCAAAAGTTTTCTTAAGTAAGTGAGAACTTAATAATATTTAGGGGGCTTGGTATATGAAACACTAAGTAAGATAATTATGTCTCGCTCGTGGTGAGTGCTAGTACAGACTCAGGATGCAGTGAGAAGGTCTGGAATGGAAAACCAACAACCTTGTCTTCACGAAAGGATTGTTTGGGTCCACATGAGCATGGATGGGGCTGAGGGTTCAAGAGAGGTTACCAAGGTAACTCAAGATGGGGGTCAGGACCTATGGAGGCCTGCCAGGGTAACCATACCAAGCTATGTGATGGCACTCTTCCCTTATGGTCACTAGTATGTAGTCTTGTTGATTTCACCTGATTTTGATGTGGAGTCATGTTCTGTGAGTTTTACTTCATGTGAGTCTTTCTGATGTTGTGCTTTCGACCATGTGTGTGTGCATACCTTTAGGCTACTAGTGGGTCTTATATCTATCTCCTAGCATGGTGGGGTGGTTCTTTTTGAGCCACATGGTCAGGTGGTAGTGCCACTTTCGATCGGGTGTGTTCATCCCTTCTTGTAGGAGTTGGCTTCATAGGTGTTCCAATTGCGCTTGGATTCAAGCATTTCATTATCCAGTTGGATCCCATATGTTATGGATCATTCTTTGTATATCTTGGACCTTTCATGGTCAGTTGTTATTAATTTGATATTTATCCCTTCATGGAAAGATGTAAATTGTAATGTAACATTATCTGATTTTGTAACTTAGTGATTATTGGAATGCACTGTAATTTCTACCTTATGATGCAAACAATGTATGTATGGAAATTTATTGTAATGCATATGTTTAATTTGAATATTAGATGTAATGTTATGGTTAGATTCCTAGTGAATGAGCTTAAACATGTCATCTGTATTTTAGACTATTGGATGAATTCACCATTGATTAAGTGTAATTATGTTATTGAGTTTAATCAACTTAATTGGATTATTCATTCTTGTTAGCCATGTTAGTGGTAAACCTAGTTAACCAAGTTTGGGAACCCTTTAGGTGTTAAGTCTTCCGTTGTGTAATCTAAACTTATTAAGTTTTTTAAATAAAAAAATTGCACTCTTCTCTAGTGTTTTAGTTCAATCCCTTTGGGGTTACCAATTGTAACGCCCCACCAAGAAACCCCGAAGAAATAAAACTAAAACACTAGAAAAGAGTGCAAATAATTTTTTATTTTTTATTTTTTAAACTTAATAAGTTTAGATTACACAATAGAAGACTTAACACCTAAAGGGTTTCCCAACTTGGTTAACTAGGTTTACGGTTAATTCGTTCAATAGTCTTAATTATAGAAAACATGTCTAAGATCATTCATTAAAATTTTAACCATTACATTACATCTAATATTCAAATAACACATATGAAATAACATTTGATTTCCATTCATACATTGCTTGGATCATAAGATAAAAATTACATTCCATTCCAATAATCACTAAGTTACAAAATCAAATTGATAACTCAATGATGAACCATAAGTACCAAACCGGTACTGAGAGGGGGTGGGGTGAATCAGTACAAACACAAATGTAGTCCAAAATCGGTTTGGCAGCAAATACTCCAAATGACTGACAAATAGGGATACTGGTAAAACAGAGTGCAACCGGTAACATCCAGTACAGCTCAATCAGTCATGAACCAGTCACTCAATAAGCTTCCCTCTTAGCTCAATACTACAGTATCATTATATTCTCATGCATAAATAGGTAAACTTAATCATCAGATCTTCACAACAGTGAGTTCAATATGTTTTATAGACATTCATAAAACATAGAACCTTCATATGCTTAACAGGTAAAACAAAGCATCACAAGACAAAAGCATTTCACATGACACACATATTTTTCACGTGGAAACCCAACTAGGAAAAACCACGATGGTGATGAATACCCACAAGCTGCTTTTTGAACTCTTTAGAAGTCCGCTCTGTTAGGAGCCTTGTCCAATTAAGGACATTACAATAGGTTCTAGTAGGAACCGATCCTGTTAGGGATCACCTGGTTAAGGGATACTCGGTTAAGGGTTAAACCCGATAGGGTCACCTTGTTAGAGGATTTCAAGAACTCAATAGCTAAAAGGATCTCCTAAACTCTATAGCTTCTCAGAACTCATTAGCCTCGAGTTACCCGGTTAAGGGATTTGAGTCAAGCTAGTTAAGACTACCCGATTTAAGGGATTTTGAATCAAGCCAGTTAAGGCTACCCTGTTAGGGGATTTTACAATTGTTGAAGTGGTTAGAGATCAACAGGTATTACAATGATCTATTAATAGCACTCAATGCTAATGCAGATCCGTTTAGGCTCCTCTTTACCTTTTGCACATTCACTTTGCAGGTATCACTTCTCTCCTTTGGTCTGGCAAGAATTACGTATCACTTCCCTTGGATACACACTCACAACTTTTGCCAACAACCTTAGAAAGAAACACAACATCGACCTTATAGGAAACATACAGGTTGGTAGCAAAAAACCTTAAACCCTAAACCTGTTAGGTTAAGCAATTCAAGCGGTTCAATCCTGACCGTTGAATCATACTGCATTAAATGCAACAATCTTGAATCGATCTCAAGACATTCTCCATCATCCATTATCCACCGATTTCTTGGCAGCTGATAACCCATCACGCGTTATCATCGTTTGACAGATTTTGCTCATTCCCGAGGTAGATAGGAATAGTCTTCTTCATGCAAGATCCTTCACGCGCACAAAGCTTATGTGGTAACACGATCTGTCCTCCATTATACTACTAACTCATCACACTAAGATCACTAATTGAGTCACACAGACTTGAGGTACTCCAACTGGAAATCCTGAAATGGAAGCTACCTACCAACCGGTAGTCATACAATGCTTCCATGTGCCGGTTCCCATAACTACATGCCGGTTCACCTTGAACAAATATGCTGCTTCACTTTGGCATATAAACCAGTTCATACATATGTCGGTTCCTCTCTCTTTTCACCTATCACATGTGTCGGTTCACACCATGTCTCACATTGACATCAATGACAACATACAATATCATTATGTCTTCATGTCGATTCACATAATGCCAACAATCTCCCCCTTTGGCATTGATGGCAATATACAAAGATATCTCTTCGCTTCACTCCTTCTCCCCTATTTGCTACAGATATCTTTTCTGCTTCACTCCTTCTCCCCTTTTGACAACAATGCCAAAGTGGAGGTACAAGTATCTCTGTTCCATCATGTTGCTCCCCCTGAGGAGTAGCATCCTTCAATAAATCAATCAACCAAAATTTGTCTTTCCAATACCTGACTGATGTGGAACAATTACTTTTAGTTCACCTCCTAAAGGGGCAATACCCCTAATTCACCTCTCAAATGCACAAATGTTGTCTTTGGGGGAGGCTTGGTGAATATGTATGCTAACTGCTCCTTACTGGACACATGCTCCAGTGCAATCTCTTTATTCTGAACCTTTTCCCTCAAGAAATGATACTTAAGCTCAAAATGCTTGGTTCTAGAATGTAAAACCAGACTCTTTGAAATATTGATAGCACTTGTGTTATCACATAATATACTTACCAGTTCAAATACAGGGATCTTGAAGCCTTCCAGTACATGCTTCATCCAGATTGTCTGAGTGCAGTTCATGAAAGCTGCAACATACTCCGCTTCCGTTGTAGACTGAGAGATACAACTCTACTTTGTACTCATCCATGAGACCAGTCTACCACCAAGAAAGAATGCACCACTGGTTGTGATCTTCCGGTCATCCACATTGCCTGCCCAATCAGCATCTGTGAACACTTTCAGATTGAAATTATTGTTATATGGGTACCACAATCCATAGTCAACTGTTCCCTTCAGATACCTAAGAATCCGCTTGACTGCAATCAAGTGAGATTCTATTGCACTCTTCTGGAACCTTGCAGTAATGCCAACTGCATGTGCAATATCCGGTCTGCTATGCACTACATAATGCAACTTACCAATCATTGATTGGTATTCCTTCTCATCAACCAGTGCGGAATCATCCTCTCTTGTTAATTGGCAACCGGTCACAATCGGTGTACCAACCGGTTTTCTATCTTCCATGCCAAAAGTCTTCAGTACCTCTTTGACATATTTGGACTGAGTGATAAAGATTTCATCTTCCATCTGCTGGATCTGTAGTCCAATGAAGAACACGATCTCCCCTATGAGTGACATCTCAAACTCTTTCTTCATCTCATCAGCAAACTCATGACTCATCTTGTCATCTCCTCCAAAGATGATGCCATCAACAAAAACTTCACAGATCAGGATCTGATCTCCTTCAGACTTCAAGTAGATATTGCTATCTTCACTTGTTCTCTCAAATCCAATCTTCACAAGATGGGAATGTAGGTGCTCATACCATGCCCTAGGTGCTTGCTTTAGACCATATAATGCTTTATGTAGTCTTCATCTTTAGGAGCCTCTTTGAATGATTTAGGCTCAAATTCAGAGATCATGCATGAGTTTTCTCTGATCTTTCTTCTTGTAAGGATTCTTGCATCCTTATCACCTATGATCTACTTAGGATCATGATTCAACTTGACATACCGAGGAATGGTCTTAACTGGTTCTTCTTGCTTTTCCTCTTCATCCTCATCTTCATCAGTATCAGTATTCACTGGTTCAGGAACACTGTTACTGGTACTCAGTTGACTGACAACCGGTTCCTAGAAGGTTGTAACCAGTTCATTTACAGCTTGCTCACTGCTAGTTTCCTCAGTCTTCTCAGAGGATTCATCAACTCTTACATTGATGATTTCCATAATTCTCTAAGTCCTATTGTTGTAGCACTTGAAAGCTTTACTCTTGGTGGAATATCCTAGAAATATTCCCTCATCACATTTAGCTTCAAATTTTCCCTGATGTTCACTTCTCTTGATGTAACATTTGCTACCAAATACCTTAAAGTAGTTAACCATAGGTGTCTTACCCGTCCAATACTCATAAGGAGTTTTGTCCTTACCCTTTTTGATGAGTACCCGGTTCATAGTGTAGACTACAGTGCTCACTGCTTCTCTCCAAAAGGTGTGAGCTACCTTTCCCTGGATCAACATGGTTCTAGCTGCTTCAACCACAGTTCGGTTATTCCTCTCTGCTAGGCCATTCTGCTTTGGATTCTGGGGGGCAGACAACTGTCTCTTGATGCCAAATTCTTCACAATACTTGTTGAATTCACCGGAAGTGAATTCCCCTCCTTGATCAGTTCTGAGACACTTGATCATTTTGTCATTTTCCTTCTCCACTAATGCTCTGAAAGCTTTGAATTTCATAAGGCTTCGGACTTGTCTTTCAAGAATGTGACCCACATCATTCTTGAGCAGTCATCAGTGAGAATCATGAAGTACCTATCACCTTGCACACTTCTAGTTTTCATAGGACCACATAGATCAGTATGCACAAGATCAAGCATTGTTAACAGTGAAGGATTTACCTTTAAAGGTTGAGGAAGACATTTTCCCCAATTGACACTCTCTGCATAAGGTATTATCCGGTTTGCTCGGCATTGGCAACCCTCTAACTGCCTTGATCTTACTAGCCTTCACAATGTTATCAAAGTTCACCTGGCAGAATCTCCTATGCCATATCCAACTATCATCAAGCTTAGCCATAAGACATGTACTTATATTTGCATTGAGATGAAATAGGTTACCTTTAGTCTGCATGCCGGTGGCCACCAATTTACCATCTTTTCCTTTGATTCTGCAAACTCCATTCTTGAATTGCAGAGTGAAGCCACTGTCATTTAGTTGGGCAACACTTAGAAGGTTGTGTCTGAGACCATCAACCCAGTGCACATTGTCAGGACTACTCTTTCCATTCAAAGAGAATGATCCTCTGCCTTTGACCATGCATGGTGCATCATTGCCAAAGCAAACCACACCACCATCATACTCTAAGGATAGAAACTTGCTCCAGTCACCAGTCATATGGTGAGAACAACCACTGTCAATGATCCACTCATTGGAATCATCAAATTGGGAGACAAGAGCCTTCTTGTCTGCCACATCTTCCTTTACAGCAACAAACACAATGTCTTCATTCTCTTCATCTTTTGATTCCTCATTTGTGACACCTTCATCAACTGCCACAAAACAGTTTCTCCAGTTTCCTCCTTTGAATTTCTTGAACCTTTCCAGTTTATCCTTGTTGTCGCTATTAGGACAATTTATAGCAATATGTCCTATCCGGTTACAAGAGAAACATTTCAAAGGTAGCTTACCTTTGTATTTACCAGTTCCTTTTGAGAATTTCCTGACAAGAAGTGCTTCAAATTCCATCAGAAACTCTTCATCATTCATTTCTCTGCTCTGATTAGGTTCCCCACTAGTGCTAGCCTCTTTTCCTTTTCTGGAAGGTATAGCAAAGGCTCTAAAAGCTGATTCTATCTTTTGAACACTGCCATCAAAACTATTCAGCTCATAGGATGTCAACTTGGCTATGATGGATTCCAAGGACACCTTAGACTTGTCTATTGATCTCAGCGCCTGAATAGCAGCGACCCTTATTGCATAGACTGACAACAGGGATCTCAGGACTTTGCTTACCACAATGGAATCTTCTATTTTACCACCTACACTCTCGATTTCTCCAACAACCGTTTTGATTCTTATTCCATACTGTTGAATGGTCTCTCCTTCAACCATCTGCATGTCTTCAAACTTCCCTCTCAGGCTTTCTTCCTTATCCTGTTTTACATGCTCATCACCACCATAGATATTTTCAAGAGCATCCCATACCTCCTTGGGATTTTCCTTGTCCTGAACATCAATAAACTCAATGTCAAATAGACTGTTGATGAGGGCTTCCATGACTTGCCCATTTTCTTGTATCTCTCTCTTTTGGTCATCGGTGAGAGTACCGGTAGGAACAACATATACATTTTCAACATAACTCCAGTGTTGAACACCCATGCTTTTGATGAATATCTTCATCTTGTCTTTCCATATACCGAAGTTTTCCCTGTTAAACTTTGGACCTTCCCTCTTCATCATTTGACTAGGATCTTTTCCTCAAGCTGTTAAGCTTACAACATAGAGGACCTAGACGGGCTCTGATACCAATTGATAACTCAATGATGAACCATAAGTACCAAACCGATACTGAGAGGGGGGGGTGAATCAGTACAAACACAAATGTAGTCCAAAATTGGTTTGGCAGCAAATACTCCAAATGACTAACAAATAGGGATACTGGTAAAACAGAGTGCAACCGATAACATCCAATACAGCTCAATCAGTCATGAACTAGTCACTCAATAAGCTTCCCTCTTAGCTCAATACTACAATATCATTATATTCTCATGCATAAATAGGTAAACTTAATCATCAAATCTTCACAACAGTGAGTTCAATATGTTTTATAGACAGGCATAAAACACAAAACCTTCATATGCTTAACAGGTAAAACAAAGCATCACAAGACAAAAGCATTTCACATGACACACATATTTTTCACGTGGAAACCCAACTGGGAAAAACCACGGTGGGGATGAATACCCACAAGCTACTTTTTGAACTCTTTAGAAGTTTTCTCTGTTAGGAGCCTTGTCCGATTAAGGACATTACAATAGGTTCTGGTAGGAACTGATCTTGTTAGGGATCACCTGGTTAAGGGATACCCGGTTAAGGGTTAAACCCGGTAGGGTCACGTTGTTAGAGGATTTCAAGAACTCAATAGCTGAAAGGATCTCCTAAGCTCTATAGCTTCTCAGAACTCATTAGCCTCAAGTTACCCAGTTAAGGGATTTGAGTCAAGCCAGTTAAGACTACCCGATTTAAGGGATTTTGAATCAAGCCAATTAAGGCTACCCTGTTAGGGGATTTTACAACTGTTGAAGTGGTTAGAGACCAACAGGTATTACAATGATCTGTTAACAACACTCAATGCTAATGCAGATCCATTTAAGCTCCTCTTTACCTTCTGCACATTCACTTTGCAGGTATCACTTCTCTCCTTTGGTCTGGTAAGAATTACGTATCACTTCCCTTGGATACACACTCACAACTTTTGCCAACAACCTTAGAAAGAAACACAACATCGACCTTATAGGAAACATACAGGTCGGTAGCAAAAAACCTTAAACCCTAAACCTGTTAGGTTAAGCAATTCAAGCGGTTCAATCCTGACCCCCTAAAATTTGCAATTTTTAGAATTCCAAATTCCAAGACAAGGAGCAAGAAAAATTCTAAATATATATATACATATATATATATTGAATAGGTACAAGTAATATATTTTATATTTGTTGCACAATATGAAACCATAACATAAACACAATAATGGGCATAAAAAATGGACTGTGAAGCACCAAAGGGGGTATTTACATCATTTAAAGACCATTTATCCATTATATACCCATAAAATAGCCTTAAAATACCTCCAATATGCCTAAACAACTTGTAAAGTGAATTAATTACATAAACTAAGGCAATTTCGGGATTTGGAATTATTTTTATTTAAAAGGGGGGTGTCTTTTCACCCAAAGGGGTATGAAAACCATTCAAACACATATATATGTGTGATGTAAAATGTAAGAAGAAAAACAGAGAAGATAGAGAGACAAGAGGTGGAGGCAATTTTGTACTTTTAAACTTTTTATCAAAAATTATACTAGTTGCATTTTCTTTCTCATATGTGTTGAGAGTTAACATATTTTCAAAAGGCAGTTGCTTGTGATATTATCTAAAGGAGATAAGGTTATTTGTGTTCTTCCAGTGAAATTTTGTGTTTCATATTGTAGATTTGGATCAAAAAAGATTTACTTGTGAATTTTAATTGTTCCCTGTATTTCTTCCTTGGATGGTCTCTTAAAGTTAGGGTTAAATTCATTCAAGCGGTTTACAATATAGACATTGAAGTAGAGCTCATAAGAAACAGTAACTGACAGACTCATCGAGAGGGGGTGGGTTTAAAAACTGTCTCATAAGTTTACACAATAAGTCCTGAAGAAATATAAGACTCTGTAGCCCAAATGAGAGGAAAGGCACTGATCATTTGTAAACAAACCCTTTAACCATCCCAATTACCCTTTACTTTTAAGCATTAGGATTAGTAGAGTAAGTATAGTAAGGTAATTTAGCCAAAGTGTAACATATATACTTTTACAAGATACATAGATCAATACAAACATCTGAAATCAATCTGTTTAAGAAACTTATGCCATTCTGAGACTAGGAGATATCAGATTAAGACACTAAATCTGCTATAAAAAGCATTAGCTGAAGGAACAACTAGTGAGTAGGTATACCCGCCTAGGTCCTGCAGAGCCTAAAGTGAGAGAGTTAGTAACCAAATAGGTTCACTCTATAAGTTGGCCAAGTCAATTGGAGGGTTTGATCATAGGAGTTGGCATTTCCTTAGAACCTATCCAATCTGTTGATTTGAGACCCAACACGTTGAATCATACTGCATTAAATGTAACAATCTTGAATCGATCTCAAGACATTCTCCATCGTCCATTATCCACCGATTTCTTGGTGGCTGATAACCCATCACGCGTTATCACCATTTGACAAACTTCGCTCATTCCCGAGGTAGATAGGAATAGTCTTCTTCATGCAAGATCCTTCACGCGCATAGAGCTTACGTGGCAACACGATCTGTCCTCCATTATACTACTAACTCATCACACTAAGATCACTGATTGAGTCACACAGACTTGAGGTACTCCAACCGGAAATCCTGAAATGGAAGCTACCTACCAACCAGTAGTCATACAATGCTTCCATGTGTCAGTTCCCATAACTACATGTCGGTTCACCTTGAACAAATATGCCGCTTCACTTTGGCATATAAACCGGTTCATACATATGCTGGTTCCTCTCTCTTTTCACCTATCACATGTGCCGGTTCACACCATGTCTCACATTGACATCAATGACAACATACAATATCATTATGTCTTCATGTCGGTTCACATAATGCCAACACAAATAATGTTACATTACAATTTACATCTTGCCATGAAGGCAGACATATCAAATTAATAACAACTGACCATAAAAGGTCCAAGATATACAAAGAATGATCCATAACAAATGGGATCCAACTAGATAACAAAATAATCGAATCCAAATGCAACTGGAACACCTATGAAGCCAACTTCCGCAAGAAGGGATGAACACACCCGATGGAAAGTGGCACTACCACCCGACCATGTGGCTCAAAAAGAACCACCCCACCGTGCTAGGAGATATAAATAAGACCCACTAGCATCCTAAAGGTATGTGCACACACATGGTCGAAAACACAACATCGGAAACTCACATGAATTAAAACTCGCATAACATGACTCCAAATCAAAATTAGGTGAAATCAACAAGACTACATACTAGTGACCATAAGGGAAGAGTGTCATCACATAGCTTGGTATGGTTACCCTGGCAGGCCTCCATAGGTCTTGACCCCCATCTTGGGTTACCCTGGTAACCTCTCCCGAACCTTCGGCCCCATCCAAGTCTCATGTGGACCCAAACAATCCTTTCGTGAAGACAAGGTTGTTGGTTTTCCATTCCAGGCCTTCTCACTGCATCCTGAGTCTGTACTAGCACTCAACCATGAGCGAGGCATAATTATCTTACTTAATATTTCATCTACCAAGCCCCCTAATATATTATTAAGTTTTCACACTTACTTAAGCTGACTTTCAATGGGTTACGTTGGTAACCACTTTGGGCGTGACGCCCAATCAAAAGCCACTCTCCCTTATGACACTTAACCAAAAATTAAAAAAACAAACTCCCAAAACCAAGGTATAACAAGAAATCTACACAGTTCAAAACAATAGAAAACCACTTGTCCAAATAAAACCCTTACACAATGTTAACCAACTGACAATTCCTTGACTCAAGACATGAACAACCATGAAGACCACCACATGACAACATCTAACAATCTAACCAAGGACTTGCAGTTTCAATAATAAATGTGAGTACAGTAATTAAACACGCATCTTCACTAATCTAAATTGACAATAATTTTCCAATTCATTTAAAATACAAGTCGACCAAGGTTTTCTAATTCATCTATATTTCCAATTACATCATATAAATAAAATCACCATCTCACAACAAATTAAAAACCAAAATTTCATTTATATAATTATACATATTTTCTTTACATATAAAAATATAAATTAATTTATATATTAATTAAACTAATATTGATATTTTTATAAAATAAAAATATTATTTAGTTCCCTACAATAACTATTTCTCTTATTTCATTTTTCCAAATTTCTAAATAATATTTTTTTTTTATATTTGTTTTTGTTGGGGTTTACATGGTAGGCCAGCCACCACGTACCCCATGGGAGGGGCACCATGGTTGGGACCACGTCGTGGTTCCCCATAGCCATGGGTTGTGGTGGGGGACCACGTCGTGGCCCCCAAGCCACCGCCTCCCTTCATGGAAGGGTTGCATGGAGTGGCAACACCATATAGTGTAATTATGTTATTAAGTTTAATCAACTTAATTAGATTAATTAATGTTAAGTAATGTTAGTGGTAACCTAGTTAACCAAGTTGGGAAACCCTTTAGGTGTTAAGTCTTCCATTGTGTAATCTAAATGTATTAAGTTTTTTTTTTTTTAATTATTTGCACTCTTTTCTATTTTTTTAGTTTTATCCCTTTGAGGTTTCCTGGCAGGGCGTTACAAGGAGAGATGATTTGAGTAAATATACTATTAATCAACTTATTGCTACCTTAGCAACCTATGAGATTTCAGAAATGGAGGAAGAGAAAAGAGAAAAGAGAGAAGTGACATTTAATGTTTCAAGATTTGATGATCCAGAATGCAGTGAAGATCTAGATGAAGTTGAAGCAAATTTTGTGAGAAGATTACAGCGAGGCACTAGGAAATATAAAGGTAAGTTACCTCTAAAATGTTTTTCTTATGGAAGATTTGGACATTATGCTTCTAATTGCACATACAAAGAATACTATAAGAGATTGAGTGATGATGAGAAGAAGAAAAAGTTTAGAAGTTGCAATTTTGAAAGAAATGAGAAGAAGGGGTTATGCTCTATTGAAGAACATAAATCTAAAGATGAAGTTGATGGTGTCTCAAATGAAGAATCATTTTTTCTAAAAATTGAAGTTAAGGAGAGTGCTTTGGAGAAACCAAAAGATGAGAAGTCAGTTAAGACTGCATTGCATGCTAAGATAGAACCAAATACATGGATTATAGACTTTGGATGTTCAAATAATATGACTAGTGATAAAGACGGGTTTATCAATCTCAAGACATATGATGGAGGATCTATGAAGTTTTCTCAAGAAGATGGTGCAGATATTCGAGGCATTGGAAGTGCTTTTATTGATGGTAAGCATAAGGCTTATGATGTTCATTATGTTGAAGGTTTAAGACATAGTTTGTTAAGTGTTAGTCAGATTTGTAGAAAAGGGTGTGAAGTTTTGTTTAGTAGTATCATATGTGTGATTGGAAAGGAAAAGAGTAGTAAAAGAGTTTCAAAAGGAACTAGAATAGGTGTAAATGTTTACTACATTAAAGATAAAGAGGAGAATAATTTTCTTCTCTTGCACAGAAGATTGAGATTGTTCATGCAGTTCCAGAGAAGTCAAGTGATCTGGAAGACAGAAATGAGAAAGAATCAAATGAAGAAGAAGAAGATTTAGTGAAAGTTCCTTCTAAATATGTTCAGAAGCATCATTCAAAGAATCAGATAATTAGAGATAAATCAAAAGGTGTTTAGACAAGAAGGAAGATTGCAGAAGCTCAAGATCAAGCTAATTACTATTTTCTATTAGTAACCGAGTTGAAGAATTATGAGGAAACAATCAAAGATTAAAGATGAGTAAAAGAAATGGAAGAACTAAATCAGATTCAAAAGAACAAGACTTGGGAGTTGGTACTAAGACCGGTGTACAAGAATGTAATTGGAAATAAGTGGGTATTTAGAAATAAATTGAATGAGTGAGGACAAATGACAAGGAATAAAGTGAGATTGGTATGTAAAGGATATTCTCAAGTAGAAGGAATAGACTTTGAAGAAACTTTTGCTCCTATAGAAAGGATGGAAGTTATATGCATGTTTCTTGCATTGTCTACCTACAAGATCTTTAAATTTTATCAGATGGATGTTAAATTAACATTTTTTAATGGAGATCTAGAAGAAGAGGTATACATTGAGCAACCAGACATGGTGTGCAGACTGAAGAAAGCTTTTTATGGAGTTAAACAGATACCTAGAGCCTGGTATGCAAGGTTGGACAAGTATTTACTTAGACAAAATTTTAGAAAAGGTACAATATACAATAATCTTTATTTCAAGGTTGATGGGGATAAGTTGTTGATTGTTATAATTTTTGTTGATGATATTATATTTGGAGAAAATGATAGCTTGTGTAGAGAGTTTTCTAAGGAGATGTAGAATGAATTTGTGATGTCAATGATTAGTGAGTTATCTTTCTTTCTTGGGTTGCAAGTTACTCAATCTAAAGATGGAATTTTTATCTCTCAGAGCAAGTATGTGAAGGAAATGTCGAAGAAGTTTTGTTTTGATGTTTGTAAATCGGTTACTACCCCTCTAACCATTGGATGCAAGTTGAGAAAAGATGTTGAGTCTCTAGAAGTTGAACAAAAGAAGTATAGGTTGATGATTGGTGGATTACATTATATTTGACTATGTCCAGACCAGATATCATGCAAGTTGTTTGACTGGTAGCTAGATTTTAGGCAAATATGGATGTAACTCATGAGCAAGAAGTGAAAAGAATTTTTAGATATTTGAAAGGTACTGTGGACTTTGGTACAAGAAAGGTGGTCATTTCATGTTAAAAGTTTATACTGATGCAAAATGGGGCAAAAGTGTTGATGACCAGAAAAGTACTAGTGGTGGTGCATTATTTTTAGCGGACATATTATTCTCCTGGTTCAATAAGAAACAAAATTCAGTTTCCCTATCTACATCTAAAGTAGAGTATAATGCAACAACATCTTGTTGTACTCAAGTGATGTGGATGAGACAAACTCTTAAGGATATCAAGGTAGCATATGATGAAGAAATTCCTATTTTATGTGACAATACAAGTGCAATAAACATTTAAAGAATCTAGTTATGCATTCAAGAAAAAAGCATATTTCAATCAGATATCTTTACTTAAGGGAGAAGTTTGTTGAGAAAAAAGTTTGGTTGGAATATAATTCTACAAAGGAGCAGGTTGCAGATATTTTCACAAAGGCATTGGTAAAGGATATATTTGAGTTTCATCGAGAGAAGCTTGGGGTCATTGTGCCTCCTTCTAGCTAGGTGCAATATGGGGATGCATCTTTCCAAGGGGAGCTTTCATGCCCGTTTCTTTTCTTAGATTGATGTTGTGGTTGCTCTTAGGGGGAGCAATGATGCACAGTGGTGTGCAAAGGTGTATGCAGTGTTGTTGTGACCTTTGTCCTTGATGGAAAAGAGGGAGAGATTGAGCTAGTTCTAGAAAAGGGAGAGATTGAGTTGTTAGTTCGAGGAGAGATTGACTTGTTAATTCTAGCAGAGGTTTTGAGGTTGAGATTTGGAGAAATATTGAGCAGTTTTATTCTTTCTTTGAATTTTGGTTGCAAGTTGAGTTTTTGTCAGGTGCAGGTATTATCAAGTGTTTCCATCAATGGAAAAGGGGGATATTATTGGAATTATTAGTTGATATGTTGTTGTGGTTGTCATTGATGTCAAACTTGTTATTTCAGTTTGATCTAGAATGTATGTGGTGCAGAGTTGTCCTGTTATTGCTAGTGCAGTTGTTCGATTGGTTGTTCCAGAAGTGCTTGGGTATGGAATCTGATGTTGGTGTTGAGCATTATTATCATCTTCATTAGTAATGGTTTTGGTATCATGGATATGATGGTTATGTGCTTCGGAAATATCTTTCTGTTCTCTAAGTGTTGTGACATTATTCATAATTGGTTGTGAGATTCTTGATTAGACCTATCCTTAGGTTTGGATATGATTTGTGGAATCATGTGTGATATATTATGGGTCTAATCGTAGCATGTAGAGATTTTTATTTGAGTTATTTGCATGGGAGCTTATATTTTGACCGGTAATTGCTTATACAGTTGTGTAACGTGTGAATATTTTGTTGGTTATGTTCTGGTGATTGTGGATTGTTGAATTGATTATTGGAAGTCATGTTTTGGTCCTCTCTTTCTCTTGGAGTGGATCAACATGTGTTTTTTTAGTTCGGAAGTATAATTCGATTTAGGCTAACTTGATTTAAGCAAGTTTCTGATCTATCTTGAATAAGGCATATGTATGTTTTGAGTTAAAGCATGTAGAAAGTGGAGATAATATAGATGATGTGGTAAAGAGCGAAGATCAGTGGAAGTTTGAGCTGAGTAGAAGCGTTATCTTTGAATGATATGCAAGTTATGTTGAATAATGTTGTAGAGAGTTGAGACAAAGTATTGGTAGTTGAGATCAAAATTGTTGTGTTGGTGTTGGTCACTTGATGCAAAATTCAAGGACAACTTCATGATCAAGAAACCCTTATTTTTAAATTAGTTTTTTGTATCTTGCCCTGAGTGCAGGTTGCTTTAGGTTTTGCAAGTCCTCTTTGAATCTTGCCCCATGAGTAGTTAGCCTTGGTGTGCAAGTACAGAGCAATGTGCTCCTATTGCAATCATTTCATATATAGTGGATTATCTCATGGATTAACTTCCCGCTATGGTTTTTCCCTGTTTGGGTTTTCCATGTATAAATCTTGGTGCTCATGTATTGATGTGTTGTTGGTTAATTGGTTATATGTCACAGTAATGATCTTGTTTGGATTGATTTATCCCCCCTCTCAATCCTGCCTTGGGTTCAACAATAAATGTCAAACCATGTGGCATAACCTCCTTAGGTGAAGAAAAAAAATAAGTTATGAGAGGTAGGACAAAGAGCCAAAATAGGGTGAGAAATCTAACTATCCTATAACCTACTTAGATAAAAATAAAATAGTGATTATGAGAGGTGGCACAATAAACCAAAACAGGATGTGTAACTCAACTACCAATGTGTGGGAGATAGTTACATATGTAGCTATTGTATTTCAACATGTGTGATGATATTAAGCACATCTAATACACCTAAGAAAACTTAAATAATAGGTAAGTGAAAAGATATGTCCTAACAAATCAAGTCTAATGAGGTACCCATATACATAAAGATCCCCCAAGAAGAATCCCCCATAAGAGGAATAACACCCTCCAAAATAGAGAGAAAAATGCCCTCCAAAGTAGAGATAAATATGTATGTGTCCTCTTGTTTAGTGGTTTTTCTCCTTTACCTTATGGTCATGTGTAGTGAGAAAGTGTTTATGTTGGATTGTTATTGGCATCCTGGTCACATAGAGACACACCGACTGTTTGGACTACAAAATGGAGTGCCTATGTTGGGTTCATGGTTTTAGCCCATGGTTACATGAAAGCATTGGAAGATAAACCACTGACCTCTTTGTGAGTTGTGAATCTAATATGTTTCATATGGTTTAAGCTCCTAGTCAACTTTCCTTTCTTTTTTTTGAGTTGCAACGATCTCTTGTTTTTCAGCTATTAGGTTTTGTAGATCTGTGGTATTTTCAATCTCGAGATCACATGTATAATGTGAATGTCTAGATGTTCAAATAGATTTCAGATTTATAGAGATGTTTTTCTAATTTTTACATGTTAACTAAAATCTATGGTATGTGGACATGTGGTAAGACTGGATTCAAGGTTTTTTGGATAGAGATAGTTATAGATTTGCATGGTTGCTTGGAAGCTTCTTATTGATCTATGGTTACTCTCGTGTGGGTTTGTTTAACAAATAAGATCTAGCATTGATTCTAGTATTTGATTCTTGTAAATCCACATGGTATGCCTAATTAACTCTATTATACATGATATTGATATTGGATTTAATCTTTCAGCTGTTTGAGATCAAAGCTTTGATTATGTATTTATTTTTTGAGATGTTGCATGTGTTGATCTTCTAAATTCTCTGGTGAGGATTTAGTTTGGTAGCCCTTGTTGTTGATCACCATTATTACATTGGTATTTTCATAGCAACAAGAAGGATTATATGTAGTACCTGGTATAACTGGTCATTTGAATCTTAGTAGTATATCATTGTGCATGATAAGCTATGTTCACTTTAAGTTGAGTTTTGGCAATGATGTTATTCATGATGCCATGTATAACTCTATCTCCCTTTCAATGGGAAATTTATGCAATTACATAATGTCTTCTATTTTCTTTATTTCAAGATTTTGGTTCTAAGTTATTGCAGTTGTAGTGCATTGTGAGCCATGGATAATCTTTGATTAGAAGATGGATGATCTTGTGCAATGGGTGTTGGTGTCATCTGTAGCTCTTGAATTCTACCTTCAGATTACAGGGAGAGTTTTGACATCTTTGGTTCTATTGAATAAGGATGTTTAGTTGTATCTTCTTGGTTTGGATATTGTGTGGTTTGACTCTTCCTCTTGGGATCTCTTCATTGAGTTCTTTGATTTTGTTGGGTCCATGTAGGATATTCAATTAGGATATATTAGTAAATACGCCTAGGAGGCTTAGTTACATGGTTCATTGGGAGATTTGACAATGATGTGGATTCATCATTTGATGATGGATGGTTATCATCATGTGTTTTGGAAATGGTGACATCTTGGTGTCATGGATGAATCTTGATTCTTTGGTGATGTGTTGTTGGTTCTCTTTGGTTTTTAGTATTAATCATTTGCTTGGAGCTTCATGATTTTGTAAAGTTGCATTTGAAGTTAGCATGAATTGATTGGTATATGCTCTTGGATACTAGAGAGACATGGTTGAGGCTATAAGATCTCATATTCATTGGAATCATATGTTAAGATGGTTACTCTTTGATGAGGATTTCAATAGAAAGACCAAGGAGCCCATACCTAGTTATGGATGTAAATCTATTATGGACCTGAAGAGAATATTGTTGTTTATTATAAACTTTATTGCTTCGTGTTGTGAGCACATGAGAATTTTGTTTCCCACTCTTGGTCTACTAGGCGAGTGAATGATTTGAGAGGTGTTTCCAACCTAGTTATCAGATGCATTCTTTATTTTTATCTTGTTTTCTCATGTAATGCTTGAATATAGAAATTATGAGAATTTGTTGAGAAGATACATAGATTTATAGATTTACATTGTTCTCCTTGTTGTTGATCCTAAGCTATGGATATAGTTTTGAGGACTTATTTAGAGAGGTACAATAAATGGTTTGTGGCTTTGGACATTATTCCCTTTGTTCTAAGAATGGATGTTTTGTTTGATCTACCTTTGGTATGAGAGGTTTACGTCTATTGCTACCATGTTTCATTTGATTGAATGTTAGATGTTGATACCCTTTTAGTATGGGAATGGTGAAGGAGATCTTACATTATAGAACTTGGTACCTATTAGTGTGGGACAAGGATATGGTTTGATTTGCAAGTTCTCTCTTTGGTCTTTTCCATCCTGGATGTTGGTATACACATGGTTGAGTGTGAAGAACTTGGGAGAGATATGGAGACTGATGGTGAGAGAGGTATTGCAGCTTTTTAGTTGCATGATTTGCAAATCAATGTATGTTTCCTTGACACTATATAATAGAGGAGTAAGACACATCTTCTATGTGAAGTACCATAGATATATTTTGTATGCTTTAATCTTTTTTTTAGATTTGACATTACTCGTGCAGTGGGGTTTCTAGATATATGTCTGATTATCCTCTAAGATATCTTAGTTTTTTTATTACTGATGTGATGATGATTTTGTATGTTTTATTGTATTTGGATCTGCAAGTTATGCAAGCTATGAATTAGATACCAATTTTCTTGTAGTGGGATGACTCGAATGTGGTTTGTCCATATCCATGAGATTTTTAGTGTTGATGCATACATTATTAGTTGGCCTTGTCTATGGTCATGTATGCATTGGTATGGAACTTTGAGATGGGAGATTGGATATATAGAGACTTGATTGTAGATTTAGAGTTTATATGTTGATGGCATGAAGTTTTATCTATGTTGGTATACCTTGTTTTCAAGTATGGTTAGCTTGGATCAACTGTAATTTGTTGTGGTTTCTACTCTAGGTGGTATGAGTAAGGCAGTTACTCAGAGCCTTTGTTATCATTTGAATTTGATGATTATTTTCATGTAGAAATTGGTGCAAGTTTTGGTGACAATTGACTTGGTTCACCTTAGCATGTTCATTTTTCTTCCATGTGTGGCATGTTGGAGAATGCGAGGAGTTTTTTGCTTGATGGTGGTTACCATGGTTGCTTTCGCAAGTGTCTTGTTTGAGCATGAGAAAATGGTGAAGATTTAGAAGGTACCTGGATGGCTAAGGGATGGTTTTCTCTTGTTTGTGATACCTACGAGTTTATTTACTTGGTGTATGACGTCTAGTGGGAAAATGTTAGGATTAAGGTGTCATCTACCTTGTAAATCATATAACATGGTTCCAACATCCTTGGAAAGTGTCCTGAGGGGCTTAGGATGTATTGGAAAAATAATTTGTAATATTTAATTCTCACCATTATTTGTAATACATTCATAAGGAATGGTGGGTTACACTAGCAGTGATTAAAGTGGGTTATGAACACAATTATTTAATATTTTTCCCCAGACTCATGGATGTCTAGAATATGACATTCAATGAATTGAGAAAGTGGAAAAAGAGTGACTTATGGGCTTCTCCAAGTGGGAGCATGGAAGAGGCAACACACGTCTCTTGGTTTTTGCTCATTTATTACATTTAATGTAATGTTTATCTTGCAAGTATAGGTGTTCATGTTGGAGGGAAGGTATTGTAAGATAAATTAATGTATTTTCAATTTTTGAGGAGGCATTCCAAGGGTTGTGGTCGTAAGGAATGAAGATTATTCTTTGAAAACCTTTATTGGTGGTTTTGGAGCTCCGTCCACTTTATAAATTCAACCTTTTGGGTGTAGAATTAAGTATAATTGTTGAATGTAGTTTTCACTATAGGAATAAAGAAAAAATGGGCAGTATAAGAAGGTTGTTCATATGTGCATACGTGCTGCTATGGTGGAGGAAAAGAGGAGAATGGAAGTGATTGTATTGTAAGCACTTTTATTGTTGTTAATACAAGCTTTCCTCTCTTCTTGGTGAATTTTTTTCTTACAAGGGTTTCTCCACAGTAATCATGTGTTATGTGTGGATGTTATGTTGTTGATTTATGTCTTATTGCTGCTATCTTATGTTGGTGTTAATCATTATTTATTTTTGTTATAATTTCACATAAGATAGGTTTATTAAGCATTGATAACAGACTGATTTTTGGCATCATAAAGAAGAAGGATCTTATCATGGGTTTTCCACACATTAAGGCAACCTAATTTTCAGATGTTCATATGAGTTTTAGATTTTCATGTTGCTGCTATCCAAGCCTTGAATCTCATCCTTTGATAAGTTTAATGGATAGAGGTTTGATTTAACAATATTTGATATTGAAGTTGTTTATTTCCAAATAGGAAGGAAAATAAACAACCCACAATTATTATTCTTATCCAGAAAACCTCATAATCTTTGCTTTTGCATGTTGTTGTATGTTAGGGGTAACTATCTTTAATTTTATTGACATACACATTTAATTCAATTGTGAGAGTGTGTTCATGCTTATTTCTCATACGTCAATGAATATATATATTTTCTTGTACTAGAGAAAACCTGAATATTTAGAGATATTATCACTCACATGCGCACACGTGCATGCATGTACACACACACACATATGGTAGTATATATTTATAGTTTATATATATGCATTTACCAGAGTATATTGGCATGTTTGGTTTGCAAGGTAAAAACCACCTTGCTACATAATGTTATTCACAATTTTAATCTTTATTACTACATTTCTATGAAGTGATTAGCAGAAGATTTTATGTATTATTTTGGAATAAATGAAATTTGATTATCATTTCTTCTCCTCATATTTTTTTACATTTGGCATATTAAGGGATAAAGGAAATTAATTATTTTGAAAACACTTTTATATTCCCTAAAACCCTTTCATATTGATTCTTAAGGCTTATAATACATCTACAATACAAAAAATATTTGATGGAAAGTTGATAGCCAAGTCACACTTGCAATTTATTTCATACATGACTTTCTTCGATTCAAAAATTAACTTTCTCCAACAATTACTTTTATTTAATTTTGAACTTTGACCACTACAACAAAAAGTTAACCAAAACAATGACTTCTCCCCTACTTCACCCCTCAACTCTATCCAACTTGATTCCAATACAAAGTGGTTTACTTATATACAAGGTTAGCATTATATAAAACATTCAAACTTCATCCTTAGTGAAATATTTCAAAATAAGGAAACTCAACATGCATATTTTTATTTAACACGCCATCTTTTCTCTATTACATCATAAGTGTACTCATTTATTTCTTTTGAACGCAATAGAGGTTTAAAAAGTTCTATAAAATCATAAGCATTATGAATAACACTCTCAAAATAAATGAGCTCACGAATTACACATACACCAAATCTCTTCCAAGGTCATAAATATGAAATGAATGGTAAGCAGTATTTCACAACAAACTCCCAACCAAAATATTGTGTACTAACTCTTAAGATACCATTTCCAATAATCACATGATTCTGAAAAGAGGCTTTCCAAAGGGTTAAGAACAACAAGAGGACTTTCTCTCCACCCAACTGTAATGAAATCATGAATCCTCATGGGGCTCTAGTCATACCCTTGAGCAAGAGAAGAATACCAACTAATCTTGGTTTCAAATAAAATATTTTATTCAAAAAACCCATTTAGTCTTCTCACAAACAACTCTCAAGGAATATTACTCAACCAATTTGAACTCTCCCTATCTTACCTTCAAAAGAATAACAAGAAAACACAAGAAATGAGTTTTCTACCAAAAAGAAACATGAATATATAAAGGCTTATCTATAATAGTATGCTTCTTGAAAACCACCAACATTTGCAAGGCTCCTTCCATCTTTTAACTCTCTCATGTCCTCGTCCAAACTCAAATAAGATTTCCCCAAAAAGAGAAGTGGGTAAAACCTGACTCATTATTCATCAACAAGATATATAAGAATTTCAAATTGAAACCTCTTGGATGGGGAGGTTTGGAGTGTACTACACTCCATCAATGAAGGTATTTTTCTCATTAAAGAAGGGGATATGCACTTGGACACCCCCTCAATCTTTCCACCCCCCACCCACCCCCATCCTCACCTCCAAACTCGTCACTCTTAATTATGAGGAATTTTGAGGGGTTAAGTCAAATCCTAGGGGCATTAATGCATGCCCATTTGGTCCCTACCTCAAAGGTATAGACCCTACGAGTCTATTTTTGTACTCTAACCAAGGGAATTGACCAAATAACACTCTTTAAAGGCTCATTCAAGGGTCCATCTGAGTTTAAACTTTAGCTAGGGGTTCCCAAACCATAACTTCAATTACACCTCAATTGATTCACAATTAAATGCCCCCACAAACTATACATAAATTAGCCCTTCAATATCAACCCTCACAACCTTAGTCTCCCAACATATTAAACCTATTTATATGTAATCCAAAAAGGATCAAATTTATATCATCATGAAGAATTTTTTCACTTTTGTCTCGATGGTTCTCCCTTCTCATATTGGCACCATTATTTATTGCACATTACCAACATGATCACGAGTAAAAATAGTATATCACATTGCTAGATGGATATAGTTTATAACTTCAATCCATATTCCACAAATTACAAGCGCATAACACCTTCATGGTAGTGAAAATAAAACATAACATCCAAATGAAATTCAAGAATTTTGCCACACAATCACCTTATTTATCACCCATAATACATCTAATCATCTATTTAAGAAAAACATATAAAAAATTAGGGTTGTATTAATCACATGTGAAGCAGGGACTTACATAATAGACATCAACATCCCTCTTCATGAAATGATCTTATCAGTTGATTGATATTTTTTGACAATGGAATTGAAACTTGTTGTAACACTTTACACAATATCCTTCTCGATTTGTATTTTCCTCTCTTTTTAAAATCTAAACCCAACAATTATAATACCTATTTTATCTCATCATGAGTAAGTACATACTTGATAGTAGTTGGGATTGACCAAATGTATCATGATTTTTAAAATACTTCTCAATTATTTCCTTTGAATCTCTAGTCAATGACCTCTTACTAACTACACTATGTTACTCAACATACAATTATAATATATTTTCATCAATATCAAGTAAATGATCTATATTTGTATAAGAAATTTTCTCTTAACTTCTTTAATTAGGTTCATATGATGCATATCTATAGAAGGAAATGATCTAGAACCATCTCCAATAAAACTTGGTTGAACCTCCTCTTTCACATCAATTATGTGTGGTTCGGCCTCCTCCCTAACATCAAATATGTGGTTGAGCCCCCTCTATTCCAATATATAAATTAGGCTTGACTTGTACTCTACTTTTTGTATGTTGAGCACCTACATGTATAAAAGAGATAAGATAGAATCATACATAATATTTATATAAACCGAACATGAATCATATATATAGACTCATTTTTAAAAACATATATATGTATCATTATATATAATATTCATAAAATGATTATTCTTATTCAATTGCATGTGTGGACATAAGGTGGATGCAAACTTTGGGGTGCACTCTAAACCACAACTAAATTATAAAGTTAGTACTATTTATTTTATCATCATCTAATTTATGGGAAATTTGATTATGACAATCAGTGGTAATTTTTATTTACTAAAGCTAGTCCATGTTGTTGGTTTCTTGTCAAGTGAAAAATAAAAAAAATTGGACATAGATGAACTCTCTAATAATGTCCTAGTTGTGAAGGTTAGGTCAAAGGATAGAGGGGGTAAGAAAAAATTTGGAGATAGGACATCCAAGCCTCCTAGTAAACCTGAAATTTTGGAATTGTGGTAGGAGAGATCACATAAGAATAAATACAATTCTAAAATGATGAGTTTAGTAATGACCTTTCTATCTCCATTAAAATTATCATTAATAAATCTTATTTCAATCATGTCAATGCATTATGTATCACATGACTCTACTTGTTGGATAGTCCTTGATAAGTCATAAAAGGTTTTTGTACATATATTTTGAAGTAGAACAAACATGTATATGGATATTAATAGTTTGATGCATGTGAACACATTAGAACTAGGTTTTGCACTTGGAATTGTGTTGATCAAATGCTATATGGGAATAAGGGTTGATTATGAATCTTAAGAATCAATCATCTAGGAGATTTGTTATAAAGGACTAAGGGTGAAAAATATTCATAAAAATTTAGTCTACATCCAGTTACATGTGTAGAGGTGAAAACTTAGGGTTTCCACCATAGAAGGAAGAAACCATAAATTTATGACTTATGGACCATTACATTAAAGAGGGAGGTAAACCCAATGGATCTAGCCAAAACTTGACAAGAATAAGGGTTGAGAATTCTATTGGATTTACCAGATTGGATTGGATTGCCCTATTTTAAGTTGAATTGTGAAAATGCTGAAATTAGGGCAAATGTGTTGGAATTGATGTAAAAACGCATGAACAGTAAGCTACAATTATCAGATCGAGCCACAAACTTGGATCTGAGGATTGTAAGAGTATTTGGAGCTATTTCGAGAAGGGGCTCATGATTTGTTAGGACTAGGATGGTAGTCGCTCTAGTCCTCTGCACTTTTCGCACTCCAATGGGAAATTGATTTGTCTCTATGAATAAAGCCAATTTTGAAGATCACAGCTTCGTACCACTCATGCACATAATAGAGAAGGGAAATAGGTTGGGAATAGGGGTTTTCCTTAGTTCAAACCTTGATTTTGGAATTAATCATGAAATAGAAATGAGATATGATGAAATTGCAGTAATGGAAATGTTCTCCTTTTGAGGGAGATGTTGAATAATTATTGAAACATAAATGTTGTGCCTCCTTGTTAAGTTTTGTTTGTCTCTACACGGAATTAGGGTTTCATGAAGTCTTTAACAACATAGAACATGAATGTCAACTTCAATGCTTGAATCTTGACTTTATCTCTGCTCCAATGCTTGAAAGAAGACTAATTGCTTTCTCAATTAAACTTGAATGCTCGATTGCTTGATGTCAAATTGAATTTTGTGTATGTGGATTGCTAAAATGAGAGGGGTAGACCTCCCTTTACACTTTCTCACCGAAAAACAACTTAATTTTCTGATATGAGTCAACACAGAGCCAAAATTCTTGCTCAAATTGCATGACTATTAAGGGGCCCAAAATTGGGTCCAAATTTGGAGGACCAAGGTGTCACGCCATGTCCTGCCCAATCAAAGACCACAATTCAAGGGCAGGATGAGGTGTGAAGTGAAAATGGTGACACATTTGCATAGTATGAGCAAAATCAAGTCTCAATCAGGCCTTGAGGCATGAACGCCAAGGTGAGGGCCCAAATGCAGTCAAAATTGTAAGGGGGTACAATTTAGGATGCTTCATTTAGCCCCCACTTTAACGGGAGAATGAGACTAAGCATACTCTTGGTAAAGTAGAAAGGTTCACATTGAAATGATTTTATCAAGATGCTGAGGAGGCAAGACACACCAAGCCCCCAATGGACTTTAGGTATCTTACTACTTCAAGATCAAGATAAAAGGGACATCATAAGAGAGAGAAAAGAGAACCATGACTACTTAACCTAGTAAGGTTCACTTACTATGAGTCATGAAAAGAAAAATACCAAAATTACCAAGCAAAAGGCTAAGTTCGTTAAGTAACTTGAGTATGGAGATATGAGAAGAGAGAAACATTGAGTGGAGTGTATGCCCCCATGCTAAAGAAATTATATACGCCTCATCAAGAGCAATTTCTTTAAGGTAGTCTACATTCATCCAAAAAGAGAAGCACATAATCACAATGATATGCCTCCAAGAAGGATACATCAAAGAATAATGATCACAAAACACAAAAACACATTAGGGTTATACTTAACTTTAGGATCAATATGCTCTTATGATCAATAATGTGTATCATGAAGTACATATTTGCATTGAATTGCCTTTATCCCACAAATAAAGTAGAACCACAATGGAAGAAGGGCATGTTTGTCTTTTGAGTCAACATGGGAGAGACCAAAAGAGATCTCAACGCTTTGCATCGTCCTCAAGTAGACAACACTAAGGAAAACAAATAGAAGAATTGAGAACCAAGTAGAAGAATGTTACGAACAAGCGAGAGAGAGAGAGAGAGAGAGAGAGAGAGAGAGAGAGAATCTACGACACAAATGAAGCTAATCAATCAAGTCATCCGCCTCCCAATCTTTCTCAACATTATTTTGGGAAGGTGGACAATATGTAAGAGCAAAAACTTCAAGCACGGTAGATGGAGCTACCACAAGTTTTAAACAAGGACCATGCTCTAATGATGGATCACTTTGTTTGTTACTAGGAGCTAGGATTAATGCTTGTGAAATTTTTTTAGATAAATCATTGTCAACATCAACATATTCATATTCATCCTCAACATTGTTAGCATGAACATTATTTAAATCCATCTCTTCATCAAGATTAATAAAAATGGGATCTTTAATTGGAATAGAACATGAACCATCATTCTTCTTAAGCATTTTATGTCTTGGAGATTTAGGTTGAGCTTCCTCCCTAGGGTTAGGTGAAGGTTGGAAAAATGTGATTGTTTCAACATTTGGAGTCTTCGAAGAGGAAATGGATTGAGAGGCAATTTCACAAACCTTAGCATGACATCTCCATTCAAATTCTCTTCAACAAAGGTTTCTTTTAGTTTTACTTGAAAGTTGTGAAGGTTTAGGATCAATAGGCATAGGCTTTTCCTCTTCTTTTAAAGAAAGATGCATGGGAGAAGTTATTTAGGTTGAAAGATAGGAGATGTCAGGCGCTTCTCTTTGTAAGATGTAGGAGGTTGAACTACAACATATAGAGGAGGAATAGAAAGTGTAGGAAGAAGACTAGGTCCATCATGAGGGGGAGGAATAGGTCTATCATGAAGAAGAGGAATGGGATTAGGATCTCTAGGATTATTCAAGGATAATATCATTGTATTCTTCCACCTTTGATAAGATTCAAAAAGAGAACCACTTCGAGGCTTAAGAGGTTCAAATTGTTTAGACCAAAAGTAATCAAGATCAATATCTCTACACCTCATCATGGGTTGGTACATGCTATGATTAATTGTTATGATTTTGTTATTAAGGGGGAATTTCAAACACTTATGAATGGTAGAAGGAATTTCTTTCATGTAAGAGAGCCAAGGATGTCCCAACTTCACACAAAATCGATTAGATGTAGGAATGATAGAAAAATTAACATCTAATCACTTAGTACCAACCTCAACAAGAAGAGTAATAGAGCCAATAATAGGACAAGAGAAACCATCAAAGATCTTAATTACCACATCAAATCTATCATATGTTACTTGATGAAATTGTAAGGTATAATGATATTCGGATTCAATTATCACATTCATCATACATATGAGATCAATGAGCGCACCTCATGAGGGAATGCCTTTGATTCCCTCAGTGATATATAGTGGGCTATCAGTTGCTTCAATAGTCTCACTAGGATCAAAGGTGATACATAGGTCCTTAGGTGGTGTAGGTTTATCAATAAGGTTCACCATATTGTTAGACTCAAGGCCAAGATCATTTGGAGAAAAGGCAAGATGCTCAAACTCAATCACATTATCAAAATTAGAAGGCAAAGGACCAGTAAATATTTGGAGGTTTTGATTAGGAGGAGCTATGGATTTATTTCCTTTGTCATTTACACCAGATACATATATGGTATTATTATCAATTTGGTCTTGAATCTCACTTTTAAGGGAATAACACTTTTCAACACCATGACTAGGTTGACGATGATATTGGCAAAAAGCTTTTGAATCATGATGAGGTGCAAAAGGTTTGGTTGTTTCAATTGGTTTCATTGGAGGAAAATTCAAAACATTTTTGTTCAACAATTGTCTCATATTGTTATGCAAAGATTCAAAAAGAGGAGTAAATTCCTTTCTTAAATACTTGGATAAAGTAGCACATTTGTTGTTGCGGCTGCTATCTGGGTATTGTTGTTGTCACTAAACTTGTTGAATCCCTTGTTTGGTTTAAACTTCACAAAAGGTTGTTGAGCAATTTCATTCTTATCAACCGGAGCCATTGAGGAGATTGTTCAAATTGTCTCACTTGAAGTTGATAATTATGAAGTATCGCGCACAACTATGTAAAGGAAATAAACTCAAAAAAGAGAAGCTTATCCCTAATGTATTTTTGCAAATTAGAAATAAAAATTCTTTGATTATATTGATCAGGCATAGGATAATAAATTTGAGAATACAAATAGTTATATCTACCAATAAAATCAGTCACTTTTTCTTTAACGCCTTGCTTACAATGCATCAAATTAGTCAAAGTAATCTTAGGACCAATATTACTATGAAATTGTTGAATGAAAACATTAGTAAATTATTGAAATGATCTAATTGAATAAGGAGGTAGAGAACAATACAATTGCAAAACTTTATCCCTAAATGTTCTCTTAAACAATTTAACCAAAAAAATATTATCATAAGCAAAATCACTACACAAGGTTTGAAATGTTTTCACATGAGTCATGGGATCACCATTTCCATTATAAAGATCCAATTGAGGTACTTCTACATGTTTAGGCGGGATGACATAAATAATATCATTAGATAATGGGCTCACTACATCAAATGTGGGCACATTAAACTTTGATTGGTTCATGAAAGCTATTTGTTGTTGTAAGGATGACATGGTTTGAGCTAGGATATTAATGGTGCCTTTGGTGGATGGGTTGAAATTAGACATGTTGGATTGGGTTGGAGGAGTAACATTGTTAAATGAAAGAGGAGGTTGAGAATAAGGAAGTGGAAGACTATGATAGGTAGTTATGGGAGATGATTGGGTGAAACATGGAAGACTCGCAAAATGAGGGATGAAAGAGTTTTAATTAGGAATGTTGCCCCCTTGACTAACATGTGTATGAATAACATTTTGTGTGGAAGTGGACATGATATTAGATGTGAAATTAGGAACACTAGTGATAGAAGTAGTCATAGGAATAGGATGATTAATTTCACTAGGAGGTTAACTGTAACCAAGGGCTTCAACACAAATTTTCAAAGGCATAATATTAGTGTCAACAATATGACCAGGGCCATGCAACAAATCAATGCCAACTTTATCACTTTGAACCATTATTTTTAATCCTTCAATCAATGGGATAGCCTCACTTTCTGGGTATCATTGACTCGTCCATTATTGAAAAATTTTAAATTCATTGTCAATATTCTCCAACTAATCAATGGAAACCCTAATTAGTGATTCATACTCATCATGAAAATTATGTAAATAATGGGGATAAATAACATCAATTGTTGGAATAGAAGAACCACCCACATTCTCATGAAACAAGTTATCTAAATTATGTTCTATATCCTTAGTAATTAAACCTTGGGAAGCCTTAATTCTACAACTTCTTCTCACAGGAATATTATAGGTAGGACTAATAGTAATAAAACTCATAAACAAATGAGGGAAATTTGAATTTGAATTTGAAAATTATGATAATGCAATACAAAATTTTGTGAAAATGATTGATCAACCAATTAATTAAGGGATTTGATTCATGAATTTGAAAGAGAAATACATGAGTATCATAGCATAACATTCATAAAAATCATATCTGAAAATTATTTTGAAAACTTAGGCAACCCACATGATAAATTTTAGAATTATAAATTAGGGTTTTTGTAAATTCAACCACTACATTTATGTAATTCAATTTGAAAATGAGATCTAGCAGGGACAATTTGAATTTTAAATTAAATGAATTAATAGATTTGAAATAATAAATCCAAATTAGACAACCCATAAGCTCAATTTTAGATTTAAAAATTAGGGTTTTTATGAATTTAACCTTTACGTTTTTAAAATTCAATGAAAAATTAAACTTGCAAATGTAAATTTGAATTTGAAATTGCATAAACACTCAAATCTTAGAACATAAATTAGAATTGTAGGTCTAAGGAGTCGATTTCACCAAATTGTAATGGTGAAAAATTAGTGTTTCCACCATAAAAGGAAGAAACCACTAATTTATGACTTAGGGACCATTACATTAAAGAGGGATGTAAATCTAATGGATCTAGCTACAAATAAACAAACATAAGGGCTGAGAATTCTATTGGATTTACCAGATTGGATTGGATTGCCCTCTTTTAAGTTGAATTGTGAAAATGCTGAAATTTGGGTTAATGTGTTGGAATTGATGTAAAAACGCATGAACAATAGGCTACAATCGTCAAATCAAGCCATGAACTTTGATCTGAGGATTGTAAGAGTATTCAGACCTATTCCCAGAAGGAGCTCCTAATTTGTCAGGATCGGGATGGTGGTCACTCTGGTCCTTTGCACTTTTCGCACTCCAATGGGAGATTGATTCGTCACTATGAATAAAACCAATTCTGAAGATCGTAGCTCCGTACTTGCTCCTATTCACAATAGAGAAATAAAATAGGTTGGGAATAGGGGTTTGACTTAGGTGAAACCTTATTTTTGGAATTAACCATGAAATAGAAATGAAATATGTCAAAATTGCAATAATGGAAATGTTCTCCTTTTGAGGGAGATGCTGGATAATGATTCAAACACAAACATTGTGCCTCCTTGTGAAGTTTTGTTTGTCTACACATGAAATTAGGGTTTCATGAAGTCTTCAACAACATAGAACATGAATGTCAACTTCAATGCTTGAATCTTGACTTTATCTCTGCTCCAATGCTTGAAAGAAGACTAATTGCTTGCTCACTTCAACCAGAATGCTCGATTGCTTGATGTCGAATTGAATTTCATGTGTGTGGATTGCTCAAATGAAAGGGGTAGACCTCCTTTTATACTTTCTTATTGAAAAACAACTTTATTTTTTGACATGAGTCGACAAGGAGCCAGAATTCCAACTCAAATCACATGACTATTAAGGGGCCCAAAATTGGGTCATAATTGGAAGGACTAGGGTGCTGGATGCTCTGGTCCTAAGGGGACCAGGGCACCATGCCTTGGTCTTTCCCAATCAAAGACCACAATTCAAGGGCAGGATGAGGTGGGAAGTGAAAATGGTGACACGTTTGGATAGTATGAGCAAAATCAAGTCCCAGTCAAGCCTCAGGGCACAAACGCCAAAGTGAGTGCCCAAATGCAGTCAAAATTGTAAGGGAGTACAATTTAGGACACTACAACATGTTAATTAGGTTCATATGAAATTTAGTTATATCAATCACTTCAAAATGTATGTTACCCTGTGTGAAAATATAGTTCAATCTAGATCTTTTATAAGTGATTAGGTCTATCTACAAACCATTTCTTAGAGGAAATAGTGAATTTTATGTAGGAGAAAGAGATCAACAAACTACATATGTCAAAACCCTAGAGTCAAGAAGTAGAGGAGAAAGATCTACAACTCCTAAATAGGACTATTGAATTTCATGTAAAGGTATTATAAGAAATGGGTGAATAAAAATTTTAAATTTTGAAACATTTTTTTAGAAATTAAAAAAATTATGCATACCATGTTTTTGCAAGAAATATATTCGTGTCTTTTCTTTAGATTGCTCTTTTTCCATTTTTGTTGAATATTTCCTCATAATTTTGTTTTTCTTAACTTCTTATTTCCATTTACTGTTTCACAAAATATTTCCTTACAATTTTTGTTTCATTGTTTTCCTTCAAAAAAGCTACACACTGCAAAAAAAAAATGTGCCTAAAAAATTCACTTGTAAAAGCATAAAATTTTGATGTATTTCATTTTTTTTCTTTTTTTTTTCATTTTATATTAATAGATAATACTTTTTTTTAGAAAGTTCCACTAAAGAGACCTTCGATATTAAAAATTTTATCCCATTGACCTTTGAGTGAAGGTCCTCCTCTTAATGAAATATTTTATTGTTTTATGCATCCATGCAAGAACCTTTGTTCAAAGGTGAGTTCATTTCAAGGTACCTTCAAATGTAGATAATTCCCTTTGTGCAAAGGTAATTTGAATAAAGGTCCTTGTATAGCCTCTTCCATTTCCGTTTTGGAATTTTTGTAATTCCCACTTTTACAGCAATGAACATCACTAAAAAGTAGCAACAATTTTTCTTTTTAAACCAATCACAAAATACAACATTACTAAAATATTATGATTATACACACTGTAACATAATGAAGATTTAAGCAAAACTCAACTAACAAAATTGTCACCTCATACCTGAGATTTCTTTTCCCGGTATAGTAGAGGGCTCGACCTACCGCACATTCCTTCACACAAGCCTACACTGCTAGATGCACACATTTGATCTATCAAATGTTAGTTATATGTTCAACAAGATAACCCATAAATTAACTTTAACTGGATCAAACATCTCCATTGAAATCACAAGGGTAAATCTATAACCTAGGAAGAGTGACAAGACCAGACAACTCAGAAGAGCCAGACCTAAGGGCTAGACCTACAGTGTCAAGGGCTCATCACATATGGCCTTGCCTACATGAATGTGTAGAGACTTTGTAGTTTGACTTAAAAAGACATTAAATAAGTAGGTACACAACCATTTCTAGGGTCTTCTACCCCATATAGTTCCCTCGTCCATTGCCACCCACTTAGGTGAAACAGAGACGAAGTCTAGATAACTTGATATAAAGGTTATTGTACAACAATTTCCCCACAAAACTACACCAATGGACCCAAAAACCGACTTCAACACTAATATAAACCAATATGATACCTTGGAGCATTAAGGATATATCTGGAATAACTATTTCCTTTAAGGGATAGCCTCTAACATAATGAATTGACACTCTTCCTCTTAGTTCCTATCCACTTTTTGCCTCTAAAGAACAAGCATTACTTAATGCTAAATTAAAGTTAACATGTCTATAATTAAAAGTATTACATACTCAATTAACTACCTTAAACCAAATGGAATCCAAGTACAAGATTCACCTAATTACAAAACACACTTTACTCACTACTAACGAACCATAAATCAACAAGGTTTCTTCTAGATCACTTTCTAAATTTAATAGAAACCTATTTAATGGTGTTAACTTGATACAAACATTATCCTTAACATTGAAAGTTCTTAACTACAATTTTAATATTCTACAAACAAGAGAACCATAACAAGTATAAAAGAAACTAATAAAACTTCACCTATTGCCATAGGATTTCTATTGTCTAAAGATGTCATTTGTTTAGTAAATAACCAAATCACTTAATTAAATATCCTATTTAATGCACAAGGATGACAAAAATTCCCTTCCGAGTAAATACATACACACTTCCATACTGGCTCGGTTGGGAAAAAGAATAAACTCTAAAGTCTAATCCAAGCACCATAATCTAAAACTATGAACTATGCATCACCAAAATACTCCTCAATATTTTAAATTTCATTTAGTATGATAATTTAATAAAACATGTGATTTATATTCAATTATTGGAATCTATTATAATTCATAAAATAATATTTCACAATTAAAGAACTTAACCACATAGAACTTCAATCCAAGTTTAAACACTTAGATACATAAAACTCGCACATTTCCCTTTTAAAACATTTCCCAATAATTCTAAAACAGATATTTTAACTAAATATTCAGACACCCATTCCTATACAAAGCACTTCCAAATAAATTCTTTTAATAATCAAAACTCTATTATACAATAATATAAACCATTTATTCTTATCTAAAAATATCTTATTTAATAAAATTAATTAGTTGATTATCTAAAATATAATTATATTAATCAAATTATAATTATTTCACATATACAATTTTATAAAACAAATATACCGCATTTAACAAAAATGACTATATTAGTTTAAAAGAAAACAAACAACTTTATTTATCAAACATATCAAAATCTTATTATTATTATTTTTTAAATAAACATTACAAAGAACACAAATAAATTACCCATTGCCAAGTCTACAAGCAGAGCAGACTGTGGGGGTCCCCACATACCGTGGAGAAGCCCTCACGGCTATGGGTAAGCTCCCCACAGCATGGGTGCTCCCCATGGTTGTGGGTAGAGTTGCCCACAATGTGGGTGCTTCCCATGGTTGTGGGTATGGTTGCCCACAATGTGGGTTCTCCCCACAATTGTGGGTTGAACCGCCCATGTATGTGGTTACGACTCCCCACAACCATATGAAATTTTTTAATTTTTTTTAATTTTATTTATAAAAAAAACACAAACATAATAAATTTTAAATTTTTAAAATAATAAAAATTTAATCAAAACCCTCAAACAATAGATAATTTCCTAACAGTAACAGGAAATTAACTTAAAATCCAACATTGATTTCACCAATAACAATCTGGAATTAAATTAAATACAACCCCCTATACATTAATATTTCCAGAATTCATAAGAAAATTTATAAAAGAAACACAGAGTTTTTTTTTTTTGAATAAAGGGGTAAAAATGTTATTAATAATCAGAAACAAGAATTACATAAGAAAACCAGAGCCTCAAAGCTCCAGAGGAGAACAACAAGCCCAACCAAAAATCAACCAGCTTAATAACTATCCATATCCTCAGCAAAGATCTTATGCAAGTCCCGACAGTAATCTGGGGAAAGGTGCTCCCAACCCTCAACTTTCCAATCATCACCATGTTTCGAGGCCCACTTAGCCAAACAATCAGCTGCTCTATTCCATTCATGAGGAATGTGGATGAAAGACACCTTCTCCATCATAGCACTAATTTGCAAAATCTGGTTAACAATCCCTGCCAACTGCCAATTAATCCCACTCACCTTCTACTCAACCAACAAGTTAACAATAATCTATGAATCCTATTTGCAGATAACCTTACGCCACCCCAACTCAAAAGCACGCTCCAAGGCATAGAAAAATGTCAATCCCTCCATAAAATTATTAGGCAGTTTCCCTTTACGCACTGAAAAGAAGAAAACCACATCCCCCATACGATCCCTACCAACACCACCAATCCCAGCAGGACCCGGATTACCCCTAGAGGAGTCATCAGTGTTAATCTTGATGGACTCATCTTGGGGGGCAACCATCTTCCCACCCTATGAACCTTCTTCATAGAATGTCTACCTCTCCTAACACAAGTTGAGATAGGAGACATCTCTTGCAAACCCAACCTACTCACAATATCGACCTCTCCTCTATCCAGAGGAAAATTCATCTCACATTTAGGTTCCACCGTCTCCCAGATCATTCCAATGATTCTATTCCACACCTGATGAACTAATAGTCTAACTTCCCTAAATATCCTCCTATTCCTCTCTAGCCAAATCTGCCAAAGTTTGAAAATGGGCCCATTGTGCCAGATAGTCTGGAGAAAAGAGGACAAAATAAGAGGCCTGCCCAAACTGCTCCAAAACTCCACCAAAGAATTCACATGAACACAAGGGTGCTTCCACACCCCCCACTAGTAGTACCAGATCAATAGAAAGAAAGGGGATTCGAAGAATAGGTGTGAAGAATCCTCCTCCCCATTACCCCACAAAACACAGATGGAAGGCCCATGGAACCCATGCTTGTGAATATTATCCCAGGTTAGACATCTATTCAAAGCCAAAGTCCAAGAAAAATAGGAACATTTCGACCCAGAGAAATTGTTCCAAACATAATTCCAACAGTGCACCTCCCTCCCCTCTAATCCACGGGACAATAGCTCCTGGTACCCACTAGCAACAGTAAAAACAACCTTAGGATTCGGGGACCAAGCAAGTCTATCCCTATCTTTAAGGGAACTACAGTGTCTACTCACCAAAATGCCATGAAGGTGAGCGCAATCTTCACCCATACCAACAACTAACCATTCATTAGGAACCTTCCACCGCACCATCTCCAATTACCCACACCTATAAATAGACTTCCCAAACCACTTTGGGGCCACTTGGAGCATACACCTATAAATCAGAAGAGCATGAACCACCAACTGAATCAGTTAAACCCGCCCAACAAAGGATAACCATCTGTGTGTCCAATGTTCAACCTTCATGCGAAATTTATCCAGAATACCCTACCAAGAGTCCCTAGGAGGATTTCAGCAAAGATAGGAATACCAAGGTAATTCAAGGGAAGAGAACCAACCTAGAATCTCAACATATGAGAAATCCTCATATGAATAGTTCCAGGTGTGTTGAAGAAGAGAATGGAATATTTATCCTCATTGATCAGCTAGCCAGAAGTAGCAAAATAGACATCCAAGACTTTACGCAGATTTATAGCTTCTTTGATCCGAGCTAGTCCCATCAGGGTCGTATCATCCACAAACTGCAAATGGGACTGAGGTATGTCATTACCCCAACTCCAACCATGAATAATACCCAGACCCACATTATACTTAATCAGCCTCCCCAGAACCTCAACCAAAAAAATGAATAAGTAAGGGGAAAAAGGGCCCCCTGACAAAGAGCCCTAGACCCACCAAACAACTCAGTATGATCTCCATTAATTAGCACAAAGAGAGAGGTAGATGAAACACAACTCATTACCCATTGGATCCATTCATCAACAAAACCAAAAGCCCTAAGAATCTTCTAGAGAAAGGACCAACAGAATATATCATAAGCCTTTTCCATATCCAGCTTGATAAATATAGTTTTTTCCTTGTAGGTTGTCATAGAATAAATGGTCTTAGTAGCAATGGCCACTCCATCTAATATTTGACAACCCTCCACAAACCCACTCTGCTCCTTAGAAATGACACCCCCAAGCCAATTCTTCAATCTTTATGCTATCAACTTAGAAATGATCTTATAAATCACATTACAGAGAGAAATAGGGCGGAACTGGCCTAACTGGTCAGCCCCATCACACTTAGGGATGAGCGCAATGAAAATCGCATTCAAAGCCCGAAGCATCTTCGTATTCCTCTGGGGCTCCTGGACCATCTCCAATAAGTCCAATTTGATAATATCCCAAAATTCTTGATAGAACTCAAACGGAAACCTATCCAGTCCTGGAGCTTTCCACTTCTTAATGTGGAAAACAATCCTCTCAAGTTCTTCCAACAAAATAGGACCCATAAGCTGCTCATTCATCTCCCTAGTAACTAGAGATGGAATACAAGCAAAAACTTGATTCTCCTCTTCAGATTCCCCCTAAGAATCCTCACTAAAAAGGGATCGGAAATATGGAATAGTCTCCCTAGAAATCTCCTACAAGGATAAATATTGCTCGCCTCTATCATTAACTAGAACAAGGATGGAATTGCCATGTCTTCTTACTTTCATTGAATTGAAAAAGAATGTAGTATTCTTATCCCCCACTTGAAGCCAATCAATACGGGATCTCTATTTCCAGTAGATTTCCTCCCTAAGCTCCCACTCCTCTAAATCCTTGACTACCCTGTCTTCCTCCCAAAGCAAGGCTTCTGACAATCCATGCTCTCTTTTTTCTTTGGTAATGCCATTCAACTCTAATTGAGCAGCTATATTAGCATGAAAAATATTATTGAAACACTGACGATTCCAATGTTTAAGCTGAAACTTAACAAATTATAGCTACTTGGCAAAAGTGTACATAGCAGTGCCAAAGGCTGGCCTCCCTTTCCTCCACTACGCTACAACATGATCCTGCAAAGAAGGATCACACAACCACATAAGCTGGAATTTGAATGAAGGAATATGAGCGACCCAAGTATAAGAAGACACCAATTTGATGGACCAATGGTCCAAACCTCTCCAATCCACATATAATTTAGTTTCCTACAAGAAAAGGACATCAAGAGAATGACTCCTTATCAACTCCCAAACAACTTTTTGTCTAGGGCCATTGTTCAAGCCCCTCACATTTCATGATAGCACAATCATTTCAGAGGATTAGAAAAATGAGAATCTAGAGTCTTTATTGATCCTGACTCAACCAAATTCTCCCCCATCAATTTGATCTTATACAAGTCCTTCTTTCTACCAACCTTCAAACTCTTCTTCGTTGCTCCTTTTTTAATGTCTTTCTAAAGAAGACCCAGATGTAAGGAGATATTATTACTTTTGACCCCATCAGATTCCAGTTTTTGTGTTGCAGGAGAAACATCCCCACCAAAAAACTTCACTTCAACACTAGAGATGGGTCCCTTCTGAGCCACTACTTGTTGATCCATCTCCATTTGTTGACTCCCAACCACCTGTTGTGTTAGGATTCCCAAAGATACTAAGAGGGGGGAGTGAATCAATATCTAGCCGGTTTATAAACTTACTTGACTTAAAACATGAAAAACATATTAAAACTGTGTACCGGTAAACCAAAAATAATGCAGTAAACAAGAATAACAACAACCACATGAGAAGCACACCATAACACAGTATTTTAACGAGGAAACCCTGTGTGGGAAAAACCTCAGTGGGATTTGTGACCCATAATATTCGCTTACTGGCCAATAAGGGAATATTACTCTTACAATAGGGGCCTGCACATGCAGGAAGGCCAAGTACCTAGAGTTCACTGCTCAATTACAAAATAAGTCACACTGACTTACAAAAATGGATTATACTAATCCAATGTCTTGTACTGCTTCAGATCAGCATCTTCTATGCCAGATTCAGTACCGGTTTAAGCTCTACTACAACATAAATCCTTAACCAATATTTTGCATATTAGGTCTTCTTATCTCACATCCTATTTCACCTATTTCCTATTACAAAATGATATCATACATATATGAGTCATATTTACAACTCGCCATGTCGGCTTACAATGATTTTACAATTAATTTTAAAATACATTTTAAACAAAATTGAAGTCAGCCAAGGTGTCGGTATCCTTCCTTTCATTGTTGGTGTCCTGTGTGCTGGTGTAGAGTTTGTCTATCGGTGTCGGTGTCAGTTTCTTTGACTTGCTGGTATCATATGATTGCAAGGTTGCCATCAATGACAAAACCTTCAATCACTTACAATTTCTTATTGGAGTGTGAATTTGCCAACAATCTTCCCCTTTGGCATTGATGGCAACACTCATGAGAAAAATCAAAAGTGTTCAAAATGATATCCAAAAATAGTCTGCCAAAAAAATTATCTTTCCAAAATTGTATGCTCAAAACTGTATGCTCCCCCTGAGCATATGAAGTCCCTTCCTTCTGACCATTTTTCTCATCCCACTACTCCCCCTTTGACATCAATGAAAAAGGTTGTCATTCACTGTCAGTGGAGTCCTGCCTGGATTCTTGTAACCGGTGGGTTACAATCTGAAAGATATCTGTCAAAACTAAATTTATGCTATTGCTGAAAGTTTTGCTATCTTTTATTGCCTCTTGTGTTCTTTTCACTGTACCAGTGAGTATGTGCATTTGCTCTTCTGGTGTCTTCAGTCCGGGAACCAGAGCTTCAGATATTTCTTTTCTCAAAGAAGTAAGGTATTCAAGTCTTGGACTAAGTCTGCATTTCAAGTCCTTTGCCTTATCCTTTATTCCCTATTTGTCATTTTCTAACTTCTTGATTTTCTCTTCATGCTCTGCAATCTTCTTTTCTAACTCCAAAAATGAATCTGATGTTCCAATCAAATTGTCAACAATATTATTTATCTTTTCTTGAGCTTTGTTGATCACCTTGTCAAGATCTTCTGTTAATACATTCGTTTTGCAAGTATCCATGTACAGTTTCTTGAAGTCATAGATTATTTCTCCAAGTTCTGGTAAAAGGGTGTCCATTTCTTCCTTGTTTTTCTTTACAATATCCTCAAATAATTTATATTTTTCTTTTATTAGTCTTTCCTTAAATGTATCCTCACTTATTTTATCAATAGTCAATACATTGTCGGTAATGAACTTAGACAATGTGTCTAGTTGACCTAAAGAATCTTTATTCTCAACACTGCACTTTGGTGCTATCAATTTAAGAATTGGTATTGTATCATCAATAGCCTTATAGGCTTGTGCATTTCATTTCGTGATCTTCTTTATTGAATCTAACAAGACCTTTGTTACATTAGTAGGTCTAAATTATGTCATAGTTGTACCAGATGTTTGCCCAATAGCCTTTATAATAGCCATGCTACTGGTTGTGGTTATTACCTTGCTTGATTCGACCTCTGGTAGGTCTGTTTGTGTTTGCATTTCTACAAACAAAGGTTTATGCATTTCAGTTTGGGCCAGTGGCACTGTGTCTGTCTGAGCCTGTGCTTCAATCTGTACCAGTTTTGGTTTCTCTATCTATGTCTCGGAGGGTTTCTCTAAGCTTTTAACTGCCGGTTTTTCAGATGTAATCTCAGTTTGTACCTCTAAACTCTCTTTAGCCGGTTCTTTAGATGGTTTAGCTGTTGTTTCTACCAGTTTCTCAGTGGTATCCTCTGTCGGTTGCTCTGTCTGTGTTGGTTTTTTTGTGTTCATCTCAAACTCTGCAGCCAGTGACTCAGTAGTCACATTTTTCTCTTTGTCCTCAATGGTTTCTCCATCAACCACAACGTTAACTTCCTGAGTGTCTATATTTACTGTATACAAAATTTTTGATTCAGGGTTTGTATCTTCTACCGGAGTCTTCATACTCTCAGTGGCCGGTTGATTTTCAGTAGTGTCTACCAGTGGAGTATCTGAAAGAGGTGGGGGCACATTGTCAGTTATTTTTTAGGCTTGGTGGTCCACCTACCTTACCTTTCCCCTTATCTTTGTCCTTTTGATATACTTTGATAGTTTTTGGCCTAAGTAATTCTTCCTCTTTTTCTTTTTCCACAAAGAATATATCCCATCCATCTGTTGTTTCCTCAGATACTTCAGTTACTCTGCCAGCCATTAGTGCTACATGTCGGTGAGTAGTAGAAAATACTGTCAGGTTAGCCTCACTGATTAATTTGTCTATTTCATCAGGTCAGTTAACTGGATGCACTCCCAATAATTTTTCAATCTTAATCTTTTTATCCAGTTCAACAATGGCTAATCTCCTATACAAGTCATTTGTAATTTCATCAACAATTTGTATCAAATTTTTTTTGTATAAATCCAAGTGTAGAATTGTTGGTATTTTCATATGGTTTTGTCATTGATGTCAACACCTACTAAAACACTAGCACTTTGGAGATCCAACAGCATTCACCGACAAGCAAGTAACTATTGCACAGTTATTGGTATATGGTTTACTGGCAAGATATAATGATCACCGACACTTGGAATGATATGGAAGACACTTGGTAATATCGAAGACATCGTGTGGACATCCTATCTTAATGAATTAATCATTGATATATTCATATTTGCATATTTTCTTTTACCGGCAAATAGGTCCAAGGTTATCGAGGGTTACACCGACAGGTTTATCTTTTCCAGATCAGCATGGCACACTATGGAAATGATTAATTATTGTTGTAAATGCATTAAGCCAACCTGTTCAATCGGTTATTGCATCGGATATTATATTGTTTGTAAAATGTTTTTATTGTAATATCTTGTAGAGCCGACCTACTAAAATTGGTCTTAGGTTATGGTATAAAGGTAAGATCTTATTTGTAAGATCAAATGTGGAATGCGAAAAAGAATTGTGTGAAGGTATATGCGAGATTAAGCAATGCAATACACGAAGACATCATTTGAAGGTGAAACTAGGTTTTTGTGAAAGCATATCAGCATTACAACGGTACTGAATCCAGCATATGAAAATGCTATTTTGTGTAATACATTCTTATTGGATTTAACCATCCAACTGTAGTCAGTGTGACTCCCATTTTGTGATTGAGCAGTGAGCTCTAGGCTGTTGGCCTTTCTGCATGTGTAGACCCCATTTATGTACACTTACTATCTGCAGTAGTATTATCTGATTATGGGTAAGGTTTCCCACCGTGGTTTTTCCCCTTACAGGGTTTCCATGTACAAATATTGGTGTTATATGTTGTGGATGACTTTGTGTTTATGTTTCATGCATTAATCTTTACCGATATAGCAATTAACTGTTAAAACTGTCTACCAGCATACTTAATTGGTTTACCAGTATTAAGCATTAAGTTGGTTAAGTTGTTTTTGGTTTGAATTTATTTGACAACTGATTCACCCCCCCCCCTCTCAGTTGTCTCTGGGACCTAACAATTGGTATCAGAGCCTAGTCCTCTTTTGCAGAAGTTTTATAGCTTGAGGAGATCCAGTGTCTACTGATTATTTTAGGAAGGACAGTCCTAAACTTGATGGAACCAACTATGGCATATGGAAGATCACAATGGAGACACATCTAAATTGCATTGGAAAAGACATATGGGAAGTTACAAAGAAAGGTTATACTGGTGCTGTACCTGGTCATCCCAGTCCAACTAACTTGACAAAAGATGAGGAAAATGATTGCAAAGCAAGAGAAGCACTTTTGAGCGCATTATCAGATCAACAAATCATGGGACTATCAGATAGGTCAATTGTTAAAGCTATTTGGGATCATTTGGAGACATTGAATGAAGGAGATTTCACAGTCAAAATTGCAAAACTTGAAAGCTTCTGGATCAAGTATGAACAACTGAAAATGGAAGAAGATGAAAGGATTTCTGCTTTTATGGAAAGAGTAAATGAAATTGTTTTGGGTATTAAATGTTGTGGAGGAACCTTAAGTGAGGATGAAATTATTTCAAAAGTTTTAAGAGGATTGCCACCGCATATAAAATGAAGGTTACTACTATAAATGAGTTGAAAACAATGCCTAATGCATCAATAACTAAGGATACATTGATTGGGAAACTTTCAGCTTTTGAAATTGAGGAATTTGGTCCTATTGCTACTATAAAGATAGATTAGGCCTTTAAAGCATCAACATCATCTGCTCCATCATTTGACAAATCTGATTGGAAAGCCTTTTATGCAAGAGAACTTGAAGAAAGCAGGAAAGAAAATGAAGAACTTGAAGCACTATTTGCAAGGAAAATGCCTAAAGGTCTAGTTGGAAGTAAGTATGAAGGTAAAGCACCCTTCAAATGTTTTAACTGCAATAAGATTGGTCATATGGCTTCGAGATGCCCTGATAGACATGCTAGACTAAGAGAAGAATCTAGAAGAACATACAAGCCTAATCCTGAATATCAGAGATACAGATTTAAGAAGAATAAAGACAAATCTTGTTACATTGCTGATGAAGGTGTGACTGATGATTCTGATGAGGATCCAACAGACAATGGATGGGTTTTTGTTGCTATAACAGAAGATCAACCGGCACCTACTGCTCAACCGGTAGAACAAGCCCTAGCAGCTAAAGTTGAAGTAAAGGATGAATGGATCATTGACTCAGGATGCTCACATCATATGATAGGAGAAAAAGGTAAATTCTTGAACTTTCAAGAATACAATGGAGGTTTAGTAAGATTTGGAGATGACAAATCCTGTTCAATCAAAGGTAAGGATATAATATCTCTTGATGGTAAGCACAACACTGACAATGTTTACTTTGTTGAAGGATTAAAGCATAATCTTTTAAGTGTTGGTCAATTAGTTGAGAAAGGATTCCAGTTACAATTTAAAAATGGAAAATACAAAATCATGAATAGAACTGGTTTGGAAATTGCAACTGATAATCAGACTAGAGGTAATATCTTTCATTTGAATAACAGTGAAAAGACATACTTGATTGCACATATAGATGAAAGTTGGTTATGGCATAAGAGACTTTGTCATGTAAACTTTGATTGCATGGTAAAGATCAGTACTACTAAGGCAGTTAGAGATTTACCTAAAATTGTCAAACCTCATAATACAATATGTAAGGAATGTCAATTTGGAAAACAAGTTAGAGCTAGTTTCAAAAGTATTCCAAAAAAATCCAATAATGCTCTTGATTTAATTCACACTGATTTATGTGGTCCAGCTAGAACTAAAAGCTTACAAGATGATAGATATTTCATGCTAATCATTGATGACTATTCTAGAATGTGTTGGGTTACTTTTCTCGGAGAAAAATCATAAGCACTTGGAAAGTTCAAACTATTCAAAGCAATGGTTGAAAATGAAACCGGTAAGAAAATCAAATGCTTAAGATCAGATCAAGGAGGACAATTCACAACTAAGGACTTTAATACATTTTGTGAAGTGAATGGAATCAGAAGATAGCTATCAGCACCTCAAACACCACAGCAGAATGGAGTTGTTGAAAGGGAAAAAAAAACTATCTTGGATGCAGCAAGAAGTATGTTATCAGAAGCAAATTTACCACATGTGTATTGGAGAGAAGCAGTCAGCACAGCGGTCTATACATTCAACAAAGTTCACATCAAAGGTGAAACCGGTAAGACCCCTCATGAACTATGGTTTGGTAATACTCCTACTCTTAAGTATTTCAGAATTTTTGGAAGTAAATGTTATATCATAAGAGATGAGTATATTGGCAAATTTGATCCTAGAAGTGATGAAGGAATATTTCTTGGTTATTCATCTAAGAGCAAGGCATATGGATGTTTTATCAAGAGATTGCAGAAAATTGTTGAAAGTACAAATGTAAAGATTGATGAACAATTCAGAGGAACTTCAAGGTATATAGACTCTGAACCGGCAACAGAAATTGTGACAAATGAACCTACACTAAATCCACCGGTACAAAATGAAGATCCAGTTACCCCGGTACCATCTGAGGATTCCACAATAATTGAAGAACAACAACAAACCAAGACACCCTGGTATGTAAGATTGAATCATTCTGAAGATCAGATAATTGGAAACAAGTTTAAAGGAGTTATGACAAGAGGAAGATTGGCAAATGAAGAGGTATGTCTTATTTCTCAAATTGAACCATCATTTGTTAATGAGGCATGTGAAGATAAATTTTGGATTAAAGCTATGGAAGAAGAATTAGAACAAATTGAGAAAAATAACACTTGGACATTAGTTCCCCGACCTAAAGATAAAAATATAATTGGAACCAAATGGGTATTCAGAAACAAACTTAATGAAGATGGTAAAGTTGTCAGAAATAAAGCAAGACTAGTGTGTAAGGGATATTCTCAAAAAGAAGGAGTTGACTACAATGAAACCTTTGCACCGGTAGCTAGAATTGAGGCAGTCAAATTATTCTTGGCTTTTGCAGCACACAAGAACTACAAAGTTTATCAAATGGATATTAAATGTGCATTTTTGAATGGAGATCTTGAAAGAGGAAGTATACATTGAACAACCTGATGGATTTTTTTTTACAGATGACAATGATATAGTTTGCAGGTTAAGAAAAGCTCTGTATGGATTAAAACAAGCTCCAAGAGCTTGGTATGCAAGATTGGATAAGTATCTTTTAAAGATTGGTTTTACTAAAGGAAATGTAGACAACAATTTATATTACAAAATAACTAATGATGACATCTTGATTATAGAAGTATTCGTTGATGATAAAATCTTTGGAGGAGAAGATGGATTATGTAAGGAATTTTCTACTAAAATGCAGCAAGAATTTGAAATGTCTATGATTGGAGAAATAAAATTCTTTTTAGGATTGCAGATTTCACAGACTGATAAAGGTATATTCTTGAGTCAATCCAAATACTTGAAAGAGTTACTAAAGTAATTTGGGATGGAGAACTCTAAACCGGTAAGCACACCTATGACTACAAATGACAAATTATCTCAAAGGGATGAATCTACACCTATTAATCCAACTAGATACAAATCTATGATAGGAGGTTTACTATATTTGACACAAACCAAACCTGATATTATGAATGCAGTATGTATTGTTTTAAGATTTCAAAGTAACCCTAGAGAAAATCATGAATCAGCAGTAAAAAGGATTTTCTGGTACTTACAAGGCACTATAAATATTGGATTATGGTATCCTAGAGATGAAAACTTTGAATTATGTGCATACACAGATGCAAATTGGGCAGGAGATGTGGATGATAGAAAAAGCACCACCGGTGGAGCATTCTTTCTTGGAAATAGACTAGTTTCTTGGTTGAGTAAGAAACAGAGTTGTACATCTTTATCAACAGCAGAATCAGAATATGTTGCAGTAGCAACTAACTATACACAGGTACTATGGCTTAAGAAAATGTTGAAAGACATAAAGGTAAAATGCAAGGAACTTATTACTATATATTGTGATAACAATGCAGCAATTGATATATCTAAGAATCCAATACTACATTCTAAAACAAAACATGTTTCTATCAAATTGAATTTTCTAAGGGAAAAAGTTGAAGAAAAGGAGATAAAACTGGTTTATGTGAATACTAAAGAACAACTTGCAGATATTTTCACAAAACCTTTGCCTAAGGAGACTTTTGAATATCTCAGAGATCATCTTGGGGTCATACCACCACCGGTAGAAACTTAGATAGTTGATGATTGTCATCAACCGACAGAATTATCAGACAAATCTTTTACTCCGGTCTTTGATGAGAAAGCTACTTCTCAGGGGGAGTAGTTGGTATATTGAATTGATTGGTATTTTGTATATGAACTTGGTTTTATTATAACTTTGGCATTTGATGTCAAAGGGGGAGAGATATCTATGGAAAAACACATTATCTTTTGAGGAACTTTGGATAACACATGTTGCTCCTAGGGGGAGAGATTGTTGTTTGGGAGAGACTATTACTCTCTGTATTCTGGTTATGATCTTTTTGGAGATTGTTGGTTTTTGGCATTTCTGTTTTGGCACTTTGATGGTTTTTCCATCTTGTGTTGCCATCAATGCCAAAGGGGAGATTGTTGGTATTTTGGTATGGTTTTGTCATTGATGTCAACACCTACTAAAACACTAGCACTTTGGAGATCCAGCAGCATTCACCGGCAAGCAAGTAACTATTGCACAATTACTGGTATATGGTTCACTGGCAGGATATAATGATCACCAACACTTGGAATGATATGGAAGACACTTGGTAATATCGAAGACATCATGTGGATATCCTATCTAAACGAATTAATCATTGATATATTCATATTTGCATATTTTCTTTTACTGGCAAATAGGTCCAGGGTTATCTAGGGTTACACCGGTAGGTTTATCTTTTCCAGATCAGCATGGCACGCTATGGAAATGATTAATTATTGTTGTAAATGCATTAAGCCGACATGTTCAATCGGTTATTGCATCGGATATTATATTGTTTGTAAAATGTTTTTATTGTAATATCTTGTAGAGCCGACCTACTAAAATTGGTCTTAGGTTATGGTATAAAGATAAGATCTTATTTGTAAGATCAAATGTGGAATGCGAAAAAGAATTGTGTGAAGGTATATGTGAGATTAAGCAGTGCAATACACGAAGACATCATTTGAAGGTGAAACTAGGTTTTTGTGAAAGCATATCAGCATTACACCGGTACTGAATCTAGCATATGAAGATGCTATTTTGTGGAGTACATTCTTATTGGATTTAACCATCCAACTGTAGTTAGTGTGACTCCCATTTTGTGATTAAGCAGTGAGCTCTAGGCTGTTGGCCTTTCTGCATGTGCAAACCCCATTTATGTACACTTACTATCTACAGTAGTATCATCTGATTGTGGGTAAGGTTTCCACCATGGTTTTTCCCCTTACAGGGTTTCCACGTACAAATATTGGTGTTATATGTTGTGGATGACTTTGTTTTTATGTTTCATGCATTAATCTTTACCGGTATAGCAATTAACTATTATAACTGTCTACCGGCATACTTAACTAGTTTACCGATATTAAGCATTAAGCTGGTTAAGTTATTTTTGGTTTGAATTTATTTGACAATTGATTCACCCCCCCCCTCCCCCCTCTTAGTTGTCTCTGGGACCTAACAAGAATTACACTATTTTCTATGCTTTCCTTATCATCTGCTGATAGTGTGTTGTATATATTATTGATGTTCTTCATCTTACCATCCTCTGTAATTTCGCTAAGAAGTTTGTCTAGAGGAGCAATAGTCTGTTTCACCTTCTTCTTCTTAGGAGTCATTTTCTTTGCCGGAGGCCTTACTGCCTATTGCTTCTGTCTTGTTCTTTTAGGTGTAGGAGAGGGTGTCGGTGAGGGTTTTCTTTTTCTTTCAACCCTTTTAAATACAACAGGTATATCACTTTCAGAAAAAGTTCCAACCAGTGAAAGATGAGTTTCTGGTTGAGGTGCTTCCAACTCACTTTCACTTATACCAGTTTGTCTCAGAACATCTTCCTTGATTTCCTTTGCCTGTCGGGTTCCTTTTCTTATAGTTGCTTCAACTTTCTTAACCCTTTTTCTAGATTGAATAGTACTTTCTATTGTTTTAGCATTTCCAAAAACTTCCTCTTCCAATTCCCTTGGAGCTTCAAGGAGGGCTTTTGCATATGTTTCTATGATGTTTTCGTCTGTTTCATAGCCCATTTAAGTTACCCAAATAGTTTGAGGGATAACTGCCTCCATCCAGATTTCATGTTTCTTGATCACAAAACATATTTCTTTTTTATACTTATCCACAATAGCTTGTGATAGTCTTATTATAGTCTTCATTCAAGCTTTCAATGCTTGAAAATGCTCATTTATGTTTTTCTACTTGTTCTCTCCCATATTGTTCAATAGATCTAATAGTTGTTTTCCTACCAGTATGTCAAAGCCAAAATCTCTAGTACCAATATCGGGTACTTGTTTGGTTATGTACAACATCAGACAAACAAGTAAGTTTCTGAATCTGAATGTTCCTTTCTTATCTCCTTTAATCTTTCCCAAATTGTCTATCAGCTCATCTTTAATCCATTCACATATATCTAATCTTGCATTATCATTGACCATATCATAGGCACTCTTGATACATAGGCTAGAAACTGAGTTTACCCTATTTGCATGTGTAGCCTTATAACCTAAGATCATACTGATAAATCTGACATTTATATCCTTCACATTGTTTACCCTTAGAGATCTTTTATCAAATGTTGCGCCAGTTAGGTTTATTATTGTGTCATTTGAGACCTTCTTTGTTTTGTCTGGTCTGTTACCAATGGAGGGTAACCCTGTTACAACTTTTACTGCTTTTTTGTGATTTTATGAGTAGAGTCTAACCAGAAAAATTCACCATGTACTCTGCTTAACACAATCCTTATGATATCCTTGGGAAAATCCAGGATACTAAGAATTTCAGTGAAACCTAGGGTTTCTACTATCTTATGTTTGGGTTTGACATTTCTGGATTCATCACAAATCATAGTTTTAAACATGTTCTTAATCTCATCTTCACCTAATTCATCAATATGACAATGTATATACATCCTAGGGTCTTCATCATATACTACTCCTTTAGGGATTTGAGAAAAAGCACCTATGCTATCATCTTTCTTTGCAATTTCGGGAACCAGTTTGAAAACGGGTCTAGGGAACTTAATAACCTCAACAACAGTAGGGTTTGCAATAAATTCAGGAGTGGATGAAGATGCCATAGCTATAAATACCTCAATCTGCCTTAGGGATGAATGATTTGATGGATTGCTTTACTTCTTCGCTTAGAATACCTTCGCTCGGGAATTTTTGCGCTCTCGAGGATTTGAATGCTTAGTAAATGAAAAAGGAGCCAAAACACTTGCTTTATAATGTTATTTTTGCCAACTACCACATTTAATGTGTGTCGGTTAAGTCACAACTTGAGTCATCTACCGGTATAGAAGCAATTTCAACTTCTCACCATTAACCGAGGGAATAATAGCATTTTTTTCATTTTGTTGCTAAACCCCCAAAGGATTTTTCTTCAGTTAGATGAAGAGTCTCCTGCCAGTGGAGTGTTACTCTGTTCTACCAGTGGAGGAGTATTCCCATCAACATTCAGATCTAACTTTTTGATCCATTGTTTTGAGAATTCTTGCTTTACCTCTTCAACCTTTTCTTTACCTTTCAAACTAGGACCTTTGTTATTTTCCGGTGATGCCTTACTTCTAGAAAATTTTGCAATATGTCCAATTTTGTTACAGGCATAATGTAATGCCCCACCAGGAAACCCCGAAGGGATTAAGCCAAAACACATGTTTATGAGTGCAATAATTTTTATTTTTTTTTAAAGTTACACCACATTAAGATACAACAAGATATCAAAGATTTTGATTACATAGCGGAAGACATCAAGTAACACCTAAAGAGTTTCCCAACGAGATTACTTAAATTTCACAATTCACTTAACTCACACAATTAATCCAACAAGCTAATTATCTTAATAACGAGATAATTCTTAACCAAGGATAATTTCTTTCAAAAGATGGAAATATAATTCACAAGATAAGGTTCATCCATTAAGATCTATTCATAATCCTCATTCAAGCTTTTCATTAAAATACAAGCCATGCATCTAATATTCTAACACACTAGAATTTTTTCATAAACATATGATATCTTTTCATGCATACTTAATTTCCTTAACAACAACTGAATATATTCCATTACTCTAAGTTACATTCTTTCACAATCCAATTTACTGCATTTAAAAGACGATTGCATACATGCATCTACGATAAATCTCATCTAAACCACTTATACATTCTAACATAAGATATTCATACATGATAAATTGAATAAGGGAAACATAAGAGAATAACATCACATAACACCATAATGATCTCGGAGTTCACCCCTAAAGGGCTACATCTCCGGGTCTGCTCAACTGCAAGACCCCTCTGATAATTAATAAAGTTAAGAATACATGAGGTTACACCATTACAATCTGGCCATCAAGGCGAAACATAATCAATATACAAATGACCGCATCGGTCAATAAATACATAATCGATCCCTGAAAAGAAAAGGATCCAGCTGAACATAATCAAAGCTAATACAAAGGTCCATTGGAGCATCCACAAAACTGAGTCATCATCACCCAAGGTCTAACATGAAACCAAGTATTCACAAGGGTATCGACAATAGGATGACCCACAAACGTGCTCCTAACAGGACAAAACGACAACACACTAGCGAACGTAGGGACAAGTGTCATCACACAACCTGGTACGGTTACCATGGCAGGTCTTCATAGGTTCTGGCCCCATACATTGGTTACCCTAGCAACCTAATCCGAACCTCCGGCCCATCCAAGCCTCATGTGGACCCACACATCCTTTCATGAAGACAAGGATGATGGTTTGCCATTTTAGGCCTTCTCATAGCATGTCGAGTCTGTGTTAGCACTCGTCCCATGTGTGAGGCACAATTATCTTACTTAGAGATTACATTCTAATCTACTGTTAGGTTATCACTTATTAGACTCACTTTCGATGGGTTACCCAGCAGCCACTTTGGGCGCAGCCCCCAATCGAAAGCCACTTTCCCATACAACACTAGACTAAACTCGGACGAACTCAAAACCCAAGGAATACACATGGTCAGACAAACGGAGTTCAAGAAGGAGGGAACAACCATCTGGTCAAACACGACTCAAAAGTGGTACACTTACTGACGGTACTCTAACCAGAGACCTGACCAACTATGGTCAACCACGAATCATCATTCGACACCCACACAAAGGATATGACCAAATATGACACTACCACAAAACAACAGTCAATTCGGGACAGAGGATTGAAACAGGTACCCAAATCAACCATACGACCGGGTCCAATCAAACAAAGCACGACTTGCCATTACTTAAGCAACAACGAATACAGAAATTAAACTCGCAAAGGCAATAACCGGAAAAGACAATATTTTCTCATATTGATTTAAACATAAAAGTTGATCCAATTCTCTAATTGATCTAAGTTTTCAAAAAAAAACATTGACAGAAAAACCACCGTTATCAGGTGAGTACAATACCACAATCTCAATGGTCCATTCACCTATGTCTCAAAACAGAGGAAGATTATAACTATACCATTTGTTTTACAAATTGAAATTACCATTAACTCACCAACATTCCAAACAATACATTATTAATTTCCAATAGTATATCGTTTAAATGATCAAAATATCCAATGATAAAATATTCATTTACTTCTCAATTACTCAAATGATGTGTTCTTGAATAAAATATTATTTAAAAATAGTCAATTAATAAATATATTTTATTTCAACAATTTCCAATTAAAATATTATTCTTCCTCAATTAATTGATGTATATATTTATCAATCCAAGATTAATAAAATATAACAAATTAATAATTAAAAACCCAATATTAACAATCAAGTATTTAATTTAGAAAAATACTCATCAATAATAAAAAAAAAGAATTTGAGTATTAATAAGTATATATTTTCCATCATACAATTGATTAATAACAAATTATTGATAATTTATTATATAATGAACATTTAATCCTAATTAAAAACTTAATTAAAATATTAACATTAAATAATATTTAAATATTATATATATATTTTTTTTGATTAAAAAAAATTAAAAAAAAAAATCCACGCATAAAAAAAACAGTGCACAAAGAAAAAAGGGGGGGGGGGCTCCACGTGGACCCCACGTGGTCCCCATGGGAACTCACGTAGCCCCAAAGGGGAAGCGCTACTTCCCAAGGGAGCACGCAGCATCCCAATGGGAGCGTTGTTGTTCCCAAAGGAAAGCACGCAGCACCCCTTGGGGTGCGCTGCTGTCCCAATGGGATATGCAGCTCCCTCTTGGGGTTGCCCCAATAAAATAACATTTATTTGATTTTTATTTTTTTTAATTTTTTTTTTTTTTTTTTACCATTTTTACTGTCAAACACACACACAGTAAAAAAAATACAGTCTCCCAAAGACTAAAATATATATATATATATATATATATATATATATATATATATATATATATATATATATATATATATATATATATATATATATATATTTTTTTTTTTATTTTTTTTTTTTATTTTTTTTTTTTAAAACGCAATTTCGATTTGCGATGAAAATTAGTTTGGTATGAAATATGTTTTGGTTTCATTTTTTATTTATTTTTATGGGTATTCTTCCTTCCAAACACAAATGGGTTTCAAACACCCAAAACAAATTGAGGAATATCAAAACCCCAAATAATTTTTTTCAACAAAAATTTATATATGGGCAAAAAGAACCATTTTTAACACAATGATTCAACTATTTTTGCAAGAACACCAGTCATATGCATAGTTTTAAAATCACATATCCAAATTAAATCTAAAATCAATTTGAAAGCTTGATTTTTTTAACAACAAACATTTTTCTTTCAACCACAAACCATTTCTTTGGTAACAAGGAAGACAAATAAGGTAATTCCTACCTCCATACACATTCCTGGAAGAGATTTGACGGAGAGCCCAACCTGCAAGCTCCAAAAACCTTCTTCCTCCCAAAACCCCCAAATTTCCTCCAAAATATTTTTCCAAAATTATATTTTTCTCCAAAAAAATTCCATCCCCAAAATTTCCAAAAGTCTAGGTTATAAGGGAAAGGTTGACCAAAAAAAAATTTCATTTTTGGAATTAAAATTTTTATTTAAAATAATTCACAAAAATGATTCTTTTAAACTATATCAACAAATTAAACTTGCCTTTCAAATTTAAAATTGATTTTCTCAATTAATTAAATTTAACCTTTCCATTTCAAAAATGCCAAGAAGATAAAATTAATTCTATTTCAATTAAAATTAGATCTTTCTTTTCTTAGGCATAAACATAATACATTTAATATTTAAATTTAACCATTTAATTGAACTTGCTCCCAATTTAAATCGAGCAATTCAAATTAACGATAAATCACATAAAGAAATCCTGATTAATTTAGTCCATTAATCTTTAATGCACAAACACATATTTAATCAAATTAAACACTAAGGACTAATTAATCAATTTAACCATACACACCATACACGCAAACCAAGAAGGTCAACCAGACAGACGACTCGCAAACCCAAACAAAAAGGGAATATCGACGATGACTGACGATGCTTACTTGAGCATGACTATGGTCAACTAGGGTCTCACGACCACCTAATCCAACTCTAAGGATTAAAGAGGTACACTCAAATCTGCAAATCCAGGTGAAGACAAACCTCGCACTCATGCAGCATTGTACCTGAAATCTCCTGCAACCAAGAGTCATACATGCATACATATATAAACTTAATGAAAGCACTAGCCCGATATTAATACCATGAAATAGGAACACTAACCACTTGCATACAACTGGTGTGAAAACCACATTAACAGATATGCACTAATTCAACACATCTGACTATAATCATTATATTATGATAAACTAACGAAGATTAAACTGAGATTAAAAATTGATTAGGGCAGGGGTACTACACATAACAAGTCACATTGTTCTTCTGAATAGCTTTCCCATATCCTATGCCGGTATGTGTTCTGCATTGATTAGATAAGTGCCCAAATCTCCCACAAACATAACATCTCACATTCATTCTGCAATTTTCTAAATTATGACCAATTTTGTTGCATTTGGAACATTGACCGGTGGGTGTATTAGTGTTCTGATAATTTCTAGATCTACACTGATTTGCTCTATGACCATACTTGTTACAGTTAAAGCATTTGCCATTAAACTTGTAAGCAGTAGGTTGTCTTACCGGTTTGTTATGATCATGATTGTTTGCAGTACCGGAGCTTTCACCAACTTCAAAGCCAAGGCCATTTGTATCACCATTAGGTTTCTGATTCTTCAGCATGTCACCAAGTTCTTCTGAACTTTTCTTGAATTTCTCCTTGTGTTGATTTGCAGTAGTCAGTTCACTCTCTAAGATTCCTTTTTGTCTTTTGAGTTCAGTTATGTCATTTTGTGTGTTCATAAGATCTGTCTTCAACATATCATTTTCATGACTGAGTCTTGTGTTTTCATTTCCAACATCATTTATTCTTCTAGCCAAGTCTTCTTCATTCTTCTTTCTATCTTCAATTTCTTTACAGAATCTCATAGTCATATCTTGCATCTCATTCTTTGTTGTACTGATTTCTTGTCTTGGCTTGTTTATCAAATCATTAAGAGTTTCATTTTCATTCCCCTCATTCTGTGTCTTTTCACAAAGTTCTCTCATCTTGTTCCTTGCAATAGTAAAATTCTCTTGAAGTACTTGAATAATATCCTGAGTAGCCTTTAGATCATCTTCAAGTTTGATATTCTTCACCTTTTCTGCATCATAGCTTGCAAGAGCTATTTCCAATTGTTTTCTCAAATTTTCCATCTCTACCAGTGACAAGATCTTTCTCAAGCTATTAGGCTTTTGAAAATAGAGGACCAGGCTCTGATACCAATTGTTAGGATTCCCAAAGATACTGAGAGGGGGGGGTGAATCAGTATCTGACCAGTTTATAAACTTACTTGAATTAAAACATGAAAAACATATTAAAACTGTGTACCGGTAAACCAGAAATAATGCAGTAAACAAGAACAACAACAACCACATGAGAAGCACACCATAACATAGTATTTTAACGAGGAAACCTGGTGTGGGAAAAACCTTGGTGGGATTTGTGACCCACAATATTTGCTTACTGGCCAATAAGGGAATATTACTCGTACAATAGGGGCCTGCATAGGCAGGAAGGCTAAGTGCCTAGAGCTCACTGCTCAATTACAAAAGAAGTCGCACTGACTTACAAAAATGGATTATACTAATCCAATGTCTTGCACTGCTTCAGATCAACATCTTCTATGCCAGATTTAGTACCAGTTTAAGCTCTTCTACAACATAAATCCTTAACCAATATTTCACATATTAGGTTTGTTTATCTCGCATCCTATTTCACATATTTCCTATTACAAAATGATCTCATACATATATGAGTCATATTTACAACTCGCCATGTCGGCTTACAATGATTTTACAATTAATTTCAAAATACATTTTAAACAAAATTGAAGTCGGCCAAGGTGTCGGTATCCTTCCTTTCACTGTCGGTGTCCTGTGTGCTAGTGTAGAGTTTGTCTGTCGGTGCTGGTTTCTTTGTCTTGTCCGTATCATATGATTGCAAGGTTGCCATCAATGACAAAACCTTCAATCACTTACAATTTCTCATTGGAGTGTAGCACACTACCTCCAGTACAATTTTGTCACCAAAGCCTCCCCAAATAAAGTAGATTGCCTTAAGCCAAGCCCACCCAAGCGTTTCGGGCTGCACACCAAGTCCAATTTGATAAGATGCCATTTATAGGAGGACAAGTTGCCTGCCCATAAGAATTTCCTTGCCAGTGAATCCAATCCCTTCACAAACCACTTTGGGGCCACTTGGAGCATAAACCTATAATTTAGAAGAGCATGAACCGCTGACTAAATCAGTTGAACCCGCCCAATAAAGGATAACCATCTGTGTGTCCAATGTTCAACCTTCATGCGAAATTTATCCAGAATACCCTACCAAGAGTCCCTAGGAGGATTATCAACAGAGATAGGAATACCCAGGTAAGTCAAGGGAAGAGAACCAACCTGGAATCTCAAGATATGAGAAATCCTCATATGAATAGTTGTAGGTGTGTTGAAGAAGATAATGGAATATTTCTCCTCATTGATTAGTTGGCCAGAAGTAGCAAAATAGACATCCAAGACTTTACCCAGATTTATAGCTTCTTTGATCCGAGCTAGTCCCATCAAGGTCATACCATCCATAAATTGCAATTGGGACTAAGGTATGTCATTACCCCAACTCCAACCATGAATAATAACTAGACCCACATTATACTTAATCAGCCTCCCCACACCCTCAACCAAAAAAATGAATAAGTACGGGGAAAGAGGGCCCCCTGATGAAGAGCCCTAGACCCAAACAACTCAGTATGATCTCCATTAATTAGCACAAAGAAAGAGGTAGATGAAACACAACTCATTACCCATTGGATCCATTCATCAACAAAACCAAAAGCCCTAAGAATCTTATGGAGAAAGGACCAACGAAATATATCATAAGCCTTTTCCATATCCAGCTTGATAAATATAGCTTTTTCCTTGGAGGTTGTCACAGAATGAATGGTCTTTGTAGCAATGGCCACTCCATCTAAGATTTGACAACCCTCCACAAACCCACTCTGCTCCTCAAAAAAGACACCCCCAAGCCAATTCTTCAATCTTTATGCTATCAACTTAGAAATGATCTTATAAATCACATTACAGAGAGAAATAGGGTGGAACTAGCCTAACTGATCAGCCCCATCACACTTAGGGATGAGTGCAATGAAAGTCGCATTCAAGGCCTAAAGCATCTTCGTATTCCTCTGGGACTTTTGGACCAACTCCAATAAGTCCAATTTGATAATATACCAGAATTCTTGATAGAACTCAATGGGAAACCTATCCGGTCCTGGAGCTTTCCACTTCTTAATGTGGAAAACAATCCTATCAAGTTCTTCCAACAAAATAGGACCCATAAGCTGCTCATTCATCTCCCTAGTAACTAGAGATGGAATACAAGCAAAAACTTGATTCTCCTCTTTAGATTCCCCCTGAGAATCCTCACTAAAAAGGGATCGTAAATATGGAATAGAATCCCTAGAAATCTCCTGCAGGGATAAACATTTCTCACCTCTATCATTAACCAGAACAAGGATGGAATTGCCATGTCTTCTTGCTTTCATTGAATTGAAAAATAATGTAGTATTCTTATCCCCCACTTGAAGCCAATCAATACGAGATCTCTATTTCCAGTAGATTTACTCCCTAAGCTCCCACTCCTCTAAATCCTTGACAGCCCTATCTTCCTCCCTAAGCAAGGCTTCTGACAATCCATGCTCTCTTTTTTCTTTGGTAATGCCATTCAACTCTAATTGAGCAGCTATCTTAGCATGAAAAATATTACCGAAACACGAACAATTACAATGTTTAAGCTGAAACTTAACAAATTATAGCTACTTGGCAAAAGTGTACATTGTAGTGCCAAAGGCTGGCCTCCCTTTCCTCCACTAATCTGCAACATGATCCTGCAAAGAAGGATCACACAACCACATAAGCTGGAATTTGAATGAAGGAATATGAGCGACCCAAGTAGAAGAAGACACCAATTTCATGGACCAGTGGTCCGAACCTCTCCAATCCACATATAATTTAGTTTCGTGCAAGAAAAGGATATCAAGAGAATGACTCCTTATCAACTCCCAAACAACTTTTTGTCTAGGGCCATTGTTCAAGCCCCTCACATTCCATGATAGCACAATCATTTTGGAGGATTAGAAAAATGAGAATCTAGAGTCTTTACTGATCTTGACTCAACCAAATTCTCCCCCATCAATTTGATCTTATACAAGTCCTTCTTTCTACCAACCTTCAAACTCTTCTTTGTTGCTCCTTTTTTAATGTATTTCTGAAGAAGACCCAGATATAAGGAGATCTTATTACTTTTGACCCCAGCAAATTCCAGTTTTTGTGTTGCAGAAGAAACATCCCCACCAGCCAACTTCACTTCAGCACTAAAGATGGGTCCCATCTGAGCCACTACTTGTTGATCCATCTCTATTTGTTGACTCCCAACCACCTGCTGAACCTGGGTAGAGTCCCAGTTCACACTATCAGGAACCAACCCTGTTGCACTTTGATCCAAAGGAATCAACCCCGAATTCACCTCCTGCTAGCTAAGATCATCCAAGGCTTCAAATCAGTTAAAGGTATCCTCCTCCTATCTCTCCTGCAAAGATCTCTTTTGACCCCAGCTCCTGTTCTTTGTCTTAACTGGGACAAAACCATCAATACCCACAACCTCATCAGACATGGAATATTTTCCTTTATTAGTCCCATCTAGGTTACGGGAAGGTTGTTGAGGTTGATGCACAACCGGTTTAGACCTAGGGCACTTGCGTTGCAAATGACCATACTCATGACATAGAGGACATCGAAATGGTAAAGTCTCATAATCCAACTATTGGACCCAAGAATAAGAGCCCGCACACATATCTATAGCATCTGGCAAAAGGCTTACTAAGATCAATTTCAACACAGATACGAGCGAAAGTCATTACCTTTCTCCCCAAGGTTTGCATTGAAGATCCAACCAGCTTCCAAAGTAATGAGGTGAGCATCTGCAATACATCCTCCCAACAACATTCCACTAGAAAATAAGGTAGTTGAACCCACCCTAGCACCCTATTTGGGAGCTCCTCTGAAGGGTTAAATCTCGCATGCCAAGGTTTGATGAATAACCCCACCTGGTTATAAAAATACAGACCTCCCTCAAAAACCTTATTGCGATCAGCGATGCAATTAAAATTGGCCATGAAATAGTTGTTCACCAACAACATAATCTCCATTTCTCCCTCTGGCATCCAAGTCCGCTAAGCCCAAGTCTCCAAAAATTGTAATGAAACCCTCATCCCCAGAAACTTGCAATACAATGAATGCTTTGAAAAATACTCGACATCCTCAGCAATCATCTCCGACAGAATAACCAATTTGGGTCTCTCCTTGCATCGCTCAAGACAACCATTAATCTTCACAATCTGTGACCCTTTCAGCCTACTTGAACCAACAAGCCCAAAATCTAGAGCAAACAAATCATTAACAAAAGACTCGACACCTTGGTTCAGAGACTTTGATCCCAATGTTGAACAGAAATCCATGCCAAGAGAAACCCCAATAGTATCTCCCCGGGTAGAAGACATCACGCACGCCTACTAAAGCCACACCCTAAAAAAGGTGGGGATGGAGACCCCTCTCCCCAAAACCCACCCACCACACACACCACCCAACTGCCACCAAAGAGAAGACCCGACCGCAACCTCTCCTCACACTGCAAACAACCCTGACGTTGATGTAGACCCAGAAACCCTACACGAACCACCCAAACACCACCACCATTGTTGCTCAGTCAAACCGCCTGACACCAACCACTCAGTCACTGTCGACCTTTCCTGCAAAAGCCACTACACCACCCCCCTCCCTCTACGCACCTGCAAGCAAATGTTGATCACGAGCTAGGGCACAAAAGCCCTAGCTCGACTCTGCAATTATCACTTCGCCATCAAATATATGTTGCAAAGTTAAAATATTGATCATATTATATTATGATATTGTCAAGAAACGCAAAGTGTATTCTTATTAAAACAAAGAATTATTTTTTGAACTGATCTGGAAAAATTATTAATTTTTTTACCAGCCCATAAATATGAAATGAAAGCTTCATTTATAGCTCAATATTAACATAGGAGATTTCAATTAAAAAATAATTTTTTCAGAAAACTCCAAAATTTATTTTCTTTTCTTTTCTTTTAAAAGAAGAAGAAGAAACAATTTACGCCAAATTAAAAAAATTTAATCTTGCAGAAAAGATCACAATCACCTGCAAACCAGATTCTATTGCTTCACTATCTCGGATCTTCCTCAAGCTATTAGGCTTTCTCAAAGGATCTAGGCTCTGATACCAATTCTTGGAATCAATGAACACTAAGAGGGAGGGGGTGAATCAGTGTTCTACAATTAATAACTTTTTTAAACCAATGGTTGCAAATGGTTAAGACCAAAGTGCAAAAATTAAATGCAAACAAGCAAAAAACCATAACACTAGAATTTTTACGTGGAAACCCAGAAAGGGAAAAACCACGGTGGGATTGAGACCTACAATATTATAATATTGTGATCAGGAGTATAATAATATTACAAGAGGGGAATGCACATGCATTCAAGAAAACTACCTAGAGCTCATTGCTCAATTACAAAAGAGGGCTACACCTGGAGGAAGGCTCATTGCCTTATAAGTGATTACAAATGATAACAAGAATAATTGAACTGAATAGTAGCATCTACAAATGCCAAAAAGCAGTTTCGGTTAAGTGCAAAAGGTCTTCTTCCAATTTTTTGTCTCTCTGCTATGTTTTGTTGCTCTATCATATACCAGATCACTAAATCAAAGATAGCACACGTGAAATGACGCACCAATCACTCATACAGTCTTCCCACATGCCCATGTCATCATGGCATTCATCAAAATGCTCAAATGAATCGGTCTTATAAATCTACATCACCAAATTAAATCAATTCCATTTCAGCTCCAAAAACCGCATAACACGTATCATGAAATGTGTAACCACAAGTTAGCTCAAACCGATTACAAATCCATATGCGGACGTAAACATATTGATAATAAGATTCACACATGTCGACTCGACCACCTCGGACTCAAAACCAATCACGAAAATCATCCCAAAGATTTTGTGCCACACACTACACCAAAATGATTTTGTTCTTCCAGAATTACTGGATATCAAATCTCCTATCTTGCACGAGAATCAATACAAGAGGCTAGGATTGTGAATTAAGTTGTCTCAAACATCCAATCAACTACCTCTTTCACCCCAACCAAAATTGAGTTTTTCTCATTGTACTCATACTCTACCACATACTATATTCCACCTTCCAGACTTAAGCAAAAATAAATATCAAACTTCCGATAGAACAATTCAGCATATACCAGATGTGATATTTCATTTGAGTTTCCATCAATGACAACCCTGAAAAATTCCTTATGCATTAATCTCTACCGGTACAATGTCTCTTGCCAACATAGGTAGTGGATCTTTGTTCCATCACAACGTCACATATCCCCATCCTCAAGGTTCCCTACGTCTACTTCCTCGCATACACTCAACCAAGACCGCCTCATACATCCTTGGAGAGGAAACACATTACAACACAAGACAAGCATTCGAAAACAATAAATATAAACTAATGTAGCCACCAAGATACATATGAATAAAAATAAATAAATCATCAATTTCAACAGTAAGATAAGGAATATCCATGGAATTGCAACACTAAGTCAAATATGCAAAATATCACATGATCATGGGTAAACCTTCACAGTCAAGGATAAGCAAAATTTATTGGCCACATAAGAAAAAAAATGAAAAAGGCATCAAAATTTGACATCACAACACTGTGTGAC
>NC_081410.1:199866118-199868618 GCF_030272615.1 Cryptomeria japonica
TTAACAATTGGCTCAAACACATATCTTCCTTCAAAGTAGCCATCCCCATCAGGGTAGTATCATCAACAAACTGCAAATGAGACTATGAAGGTAAATCTCCATCCCAACGCCAACCCTGAATGATACCAATCTCAACATTTCTCTTCAACAAATGACTATGACCTTCAACAAGAAGCAAAAATAGGTATGAGAAAAGAGGGTCCCCTTGGTGTAAACCCCTAGAATCCCCAAAAAGATTGGAAGGATATCCATTTATCAACACCGAGAAGGACATTGATGTGACATGGATCATGACACATTGGTTCCACTCCTCACAAAACCCAAAATAAACAAGGATATTTTGCAGGAAGGACCACCTTACCCTGTCATAGGATTTAGCCATATCCAGCTTAATGAACATTGTCTTCTCGTGGGATCTAGCCATAGAATGGATGGTCTCTGTAGCAATCACAACCCCGTCCAGAATCTGCCGACCTGCAACAAATCCACTATGCTCCTCTGAAATCAACATTGTAAGCCACTTCTTCAAGTTCTTTGCCATTAACTTTGAAATAATTTTATAAACCACATTGCAAAGGGAAATAGGATGAAACTAGGTTAATCTATCTGCCCCCTCACACTTGGGAATGAGAGAAATGAAGGTGGAATTTAAAGCTCACAACATTTGTTTGTTCCTATGGGACTCTTGGACAACCGCCAAAAGATCCAACTTTATGATATCCCAGAATTCTTGAAAAAACTCTATTGGGAAACCATTAGGACCGGGAGATTTTCCTCACTTAGTCTAGAACACAATCCCCTCCAACTCCTCTAGATAAATCTCTCTTACCAAATACTCATTTTCCTCTCTAGAATCAAACTGAGGTATACAAGAAAGAACATGTGCTTCCTCAGCAGCTGAACCCCCTTGCAAATCCTCCCTAAATAAAGCAACAAAATATTGTGATGCCTCAATAACGATTTCTTGAAACGAGGCAATACGGTCTCCCCTGTCATTAACTAGAACAAAGATGGAGTTACCATGCCTCTTGGCCTTCACAAAATTAAAGAAAAATGCAGTGTTTTTATCCCCTTCCTGCAACCACTCAATCCCAACCTTTTGCTTCCAATATACCTCTTCGCGAAGTTCACGTTCCTCCACCATCTTCAAGGTCCTAGCCTTCTCTCTGAAAAGATCCTCAGAAACTCCATTCTCATGAATCACCCATGTAATCTTATTCAACTCTTCCTGAGCAACAACCTTAGCATGAAAAATATTACCAAAACATCATTGAATTCACCTCTTAAGTTGGTATTTAGCAAACTGAAGAAGCTTGAAAAAAGTATACATAGTTGTACCAAAGGTAGGCCTACCAGTCCTCCACCAAACAACCATATAATCATAAAGAGTAGAGTCTCATAACCACATAAGTTGGAACATGAAGGAAGGAGAACAAGGCACTCATGTAGAGTTGATACTAAGATTAATAGGCCAGTGATCCAAACCCCTCCAATCCAGAATTTCAGAGGAGGTAGACCATAATTCTCCCACCTAATAGCAGGAAACCAAGAACTTGTCAAGCCTCTCATCAACACAGTCCTCTCCAATCCTTCTATTATTCCAAGTAAAACATCCATTACTAGGTTGAACATCAATAAGATTTAAATCTGAAATGCTATCCTTGAGAAGCTAGGTAGAAGGCTCCAACCTCGCAATTCCACTCCTTTTCTCAGACAAGTCTATGATAGCATTGAAATCCCTAGCCAGAACCCATGGATGGAAAGGAGCTAGGCTATGAACAAAGCAAAGATGGAACCACAAAACCTGCTTACACTAATACTCACTAGGAGCACACACATTAGAGAAGAGAATACTCTCTCCTATCACACAACATGAGGCCACCAGGGAAATAAAAGATCTAGAAACAACCCACCAGAGAGGGAAGATCCTTTAGGGGTTCCATAAGCAAGCCACCCCTCCTTGTGCACCTTGAGCACCAATACACTGACACTCTCCAAAATTCCACAACTTAGGTACTATATTAAGTATATTCTTTACAGATAATTTAGTCTCTTGAAGAAAAAGAACATCCAGAGATTGATTTCTAACTAAATCTCGAATAGCTATTTGTCGAGGGCCACTGTTCAAGCCCCTTACATTCCACCATAGAACAATCATTTTTGGGGATAAGAGAAATGTGAATCTAGGGTCTTAAATGCCCCTCACTCCACCAAAGTTTCCCTAGTTGATTTAATCTTCTCCATATCCTTTTTCCTACCTGGCTTGGGGTTCTTCTCACCAACCACTTCTTTGGTTCCTTTTGTTGAATACCCATGCGAGAAGAGGACAAAGAACTCTTTCCAACTTCGACACCATCCTTTTGGGGCATAGGAGAACCACTACCCCCATTCTTCAAAACTCCATTAACAAGATTTGACTCAACCTGGACCATCAACTGTTGCTCTATTTCCAGCTGCCCAACATCTACATCCCAGACAACCTGCATAGCCTCCAAAAGAG